>NW_027663321.1:107500-112500 GCF_963989245.1 Nansenia antarctica | reverse complement strand
AGCTTCTGTCCTGTAGGTAGGATCTAAACCAGACATAGTAGCTTCTGTCCTGTAGGTAGGATCTAAACCAGACATAGTAGCTTCTGTCCTGTAGGTAGGATCTAAACCAGACATAGTAGCTTCTGTCCTGTAGGTAGGATCTAAACCAGACATAGTAGCTTCTGTCCTGTAGGTAGGATCTAAACCAGACATAGTAGCTTCTGTCCTGTAGGTAGGATCTAAACCAGACATAGTAGCTTCTGTCCTGTAGGTAGGATCTAAACCAGACATAGTAGCTTCTGTCCTGTAGGTAGGATCTAAACCAGACATAGTAGCTTCTGTCCTGTAGGTAGGATCTAAACCAGACATAGTAGCTTCTGTCCTGTAGGTAGGATCTAAACCAGACATAGTAGCTTCTGTCCTGTAGGTAGGATCTAAACCAGACATAGTAGCTTCTGTCCTGTAGGTAGGATCTAAACCAGACATAGTAGCTTCTGTCCTGTAGGTAGGATCTAAACCAGACATAGTAGCTTCTGTCCTGTAGGTAGGATCTAAACCAGACATAGTAGCTTCTGTCCTGTAGGTAGGATCTAAACCAGACATAGTAGCTTCTGTCCTGTAGGTAGGATCTAAACCAGACATAGTAGCTTCTGTCCTGTAGGTAGGATCTAAACCAGACATAGTAGCTTCTGTCCTGTAGGTAGGATCTAAACCAGACATAGTAGCTTCTGTCCTGTAGGTAGGATCTAAACCAGACATAGTAGCTTCTGTCCTGTAGGTAGGATCTAAACCAGACATAGTAGCTTCTGTCCTGTAGGTAGGATCTAAACCAGACACAGTAGCTTCTGTCCTGTAGGTAGGATCTAAACCAGGTACAATTTAGAAACATCGAAACCTCAGGGTAGCCCCCCCCCCCCCCCCTCACCTCAGGGTAGGACCACTCCGGAGAGAAGTCGGTGATGGTTGCTAGGCGTCTCAGGATCTGGGTTCCGTTGCTAGGGGTGAGGAGGAGGGGGGGGAAGGGGAGGAAGGACGAGGAGGGGGAGGGCTGGGGGGGCACCATGTAGCGGACCGCCGCGGGGGGGGGGGGGGAAGGGGGCGGGGCCTGGGAGGAGCGGGGGGGGAGGAGGGGCCTCTGAGTCCGCGATGAGCTCGGAGATGAGGTCAGGGAACTGGCTGTCGAAGGAGATGTGTAGCTCCTCCCCCTCTGGCCCCGCCCCCGTGTGAGCAGTGTCCATGGGCGTGTCCTCGGGCTCGTAGCCCCGCCCCCTCTCCTCCTTCACCCGCACCTGCCCACCGCTGTTGGCGTTGTTAGCGATGTTGGCCAGGTTAGCGAACAGCACTGCACTGCTCAGGGGCTCTGATCGGCGGGGCTGACTGCATCTGTGCTGAAGGAGCAACAGTTGTCTGTCTCTCTCCCTCTCTACCTCCACCCCCCTCTCCCTCTCTACCTCTGTCCTCCCCCTCTCCCCCTCTGTCCTCCCCCTCTCCCTCTCTACCTCTGTCCTCCCCCTCTCCCTCTCTACCTCCATCTCTACCTCCATCCCCCTCTCCCCCTCTACCTCTGTCCTCCCCCTCTCCCCCTCTACCTCTGTCCTCCCCCTCTCTACCTCTGTCCTCCCCCTCTCCCTCTCTACCTCTGTCCTCCCCCTCTCTCTCTCTACCTCCATCCCCCTCTCCCCCTCTACTTCTGTCCTCCCCCTCTCCCCCTCTACCTCTGTCCTCCCCCTCTCCCTCTCTACCTCTGTCCTCCCACTCTCCCTCTCTCTCTCCCTCTCTCTCTCCCTGGCTTTCTCCTGGTTCAGCAGCTGTTGGTGTTGCTGTGGGGGGAGGTGGGGGAGGGAGAGAGGGAGACGGAGGGGGAGGTGGGGGGGGGTCTGGGTGGCGGGGGGACAGTCCTGCCTGCCCTGCGTCTGATTGGCCGGCTGTGTGGTGGGAGGAGCCTGCGTGGCGTCTCCTCTTCGAATCAGGAGCAGCGGGGCGGCGTTGGGGGCGTGTCCTCGCTGCAGGAGGGCCAGTTTGGTGGGAGGGTACCCCTCCTCCTCCTCCTCCTCTCCTCCCTCATCCCTCTCTCTCTCCCCCCCCAGGGGAGGCCCCAGGCCCAGGGCCGAGTCCAGACCGAGAGGCAGAGAAAGAGAGGGAGCGGAGGAGGAGGAGGAGTGAGAGGGAGAGAAGGAGAGAGAGAGGGACAGGGGGGGAGGAGGGGAGAGGACGACATCCGTCTCTCCGTTCCTCCTTTCTACCACCGCCGCCTCGGAGGAGGAGAGGGAGGAGAGGGAGGAGGAAGGGGAGGAGGAGGAAGGGGGTGGGGGGGGGGAGGTGGGGGAGAGGGAGAGGGTGAGGGAGGGGGGAGGAGAGGGGGAGGAGCAGGGAGGGGGGAGGAGGGGGCCTCCTCCGTACGTCTGGCCCTGTGTCGGGCTGTTGAGGAAAGAGTCGGGGTCGAAGGTGGGGGGAGGGGGAGGGGGGTGGGTGCGGGGGGGAGGGGGGGGGGAGGGGGAGGGAAGGGGGAGGGAGGCAGGAGGAGGAGGAGGAGGCAGGGGGGAGGGAGAGGAGGAGGGGGGGCGGTGGAGGAGGGGGGGGTTGTTGGGGTCTGTGAGGAGGAGGGTGAGGCTGAGGGTGGCCAGGCCAGTGGAGGGGGGGGGGGCCCCGGGGGGGGGGGGAGGGGGGGGCGGGGCTGTGGTGACGTCGGTCCTCGCCCCCCCTCCGCCCCCCCCCCGCACTGCGCCCGATGGCCGCCGCCGCCGTAGTCATGACGATCACGGCGCCGTTCTGAGGCAGGGCACCGTAGAAACCGTTGCCCACGGCGATAGTCGTCGTCGTAGCGGTCGTCGTCGCCCCCCCCCCTCCCCGGGGGTGAGTCTGTGAGGGGGGGGGCGGGGGAGGGGAGGAGGAGGAGGAGGAGGAGCCAGGGGAGGAAGCCACGCCCTCTGCTAGACCGCCACCCCTCCCCCCCTCCTGACCGGCGTCCTCCGGGCTACGACCTCCCCCTCCTCCCCCTCCCCCGGCCCTGGACCCCTCCCCCCCCGGCCTGGGCCGGAGCTGGGGCTGGGGGGGAGGGGCGGAGGGGGGAGGGGCCTCTCTGGGGGGCGGGCGGGAGGGGGGAGGGGGGGGCAGCTTGGGGGAGATGATACGGTGTTTGGTGCTGTTACAGCGGTGAGGAATGTTGGGCCCTGGAGAGGCTGGGAGGGAGGGAGGGAGGGAGGGAGGGAGAGGGGGGGAGGGAGGGAGGGGAGGAGGGAGAGAAAGAAGAGAGTATGTTTGTCAAACCATGGAAATGGAACATCCTGAACAGTGTGTGTGTGTGTGTGTGTGTGTGTGTGTGTGTGTGTGTGTGTTTGTGTGTGTGTGTGTGTGTTTGTGTGTGTGTGTGTGTGTGTGTGTGATTATGGCCACAGGTAGCAACAAGTCCCGGTGCAGCGTCCGAAGGTGTGTGTGTGTGTACACAGGAAGGTCACCAGCGTGTTGGACCAACAACATGTCAGTCAGACTCCCACTGACTTCCCCTCTAACCCTAACCTCTTATGTGGACGTTCTCTAACCCTAACCTCTTATGTGGACGTTCCACACAAGAACAGGATCACCCGCCTTCAGGGTTAGGGTCCACAACTCGCTTGTTGCGAATCTGCGCTTGTAGCGCGCGGTCGGACGTTTTTTTCGCCGCATTCCGGGTGGCGACTTCATAGCGCTCTTCCAATCGATGTCTCAGATCGTACTGTACCTAACCCTAACCCTGAGAGCGTGACTTGTCTCAGATCGTCCTGGGAGCGTGACTTGTCTCAGATCGTCCTGGGAGCGTGACTTGTCTCAGATCGTCCTGGGAGCGTGACTTGTCTCAGATCGTACTGGGAGCGTGACTTGTCTCAGATCGTCCTGGGAGCGTGACTTGTCTCAGATCGTCCTGGGAGCGTGACTTGTCTCAGATCGTCCTGGGAGCGTGACTTGTCTCAGATCGTCCTGGGAGCGTGACTTGTCTCAGATCGTCCTGGGAGCGTGACTTGTCTCAGATCGTCCTGGGAGCGTGACTTGTCTCAGATCGTCCTGGGAGCGTGACTTGTCTCAGATCGTCCTGGGAGCGTGACTCAGATCGTACTGGGATGTCTCAGATCGTACTGGGATTCTAACCCTAACCCTGGGAGCGTGACTCAGATCGTCCTGGGAGGACTTGGGTGGCTTGTTGACCGGCAGGCCGAAGGCTCGGTCGACTGGCAGTCGAGGTTTTCGTCCGAACGTCAGAGAGTTGGTATCAGCTGGTATCCAGCCACATGGTTTCACTAGCGGTGGTATGGGGCAGATCCAGCCACATGGTTTCACGAGCGGCTTGAAGAAATCCTTCCAGTGAGTCTTGTTCTTGTTTTCCAGCGTTCCCAACATCTGGAGGAGTGTCCTGTTGAGTGGCTCCACTGGGGTTCCTCTCGGGCGGTATGGCGTCTTTCTAGTTTTCTGGATACCAGCAATGCGGCACAACTCTTTGATGGTGTGCGATTCGAAGCCTGGCCCTTGATCACTATGGAGTCTTTCTGGGAACCCTTAATGCAGGAGGAAGTTGTCCCATAAGCACTTTGCCACTGTCTGTGCTTTCTGATTTGGGGTAGGGACAGCGACCGTGTACTTTGCGAAGTGGTCCGTGATCACCGAGACATCTCGAGTGTTACTCCGATCCGGTTCTATAGAGAGGAAGTCCGTGCAGAGGAGCCTCTGCCAGGGAGTTCTCTCCTTAGGGAAGGAGGAGGCTGTTCTATGACTGCTCTCTGCCTCCCTCAGCTGTTCTATGACTGCTCTCTGCTTCTTTATAAGGACTTCCTGCTCCAACGAGGCAAGCCTTATAAGGACCTCCTGCCCCAACGAGGCAAGCCTTATAAGGACTTCCTGCTCCAACGAGGCAAGCCTTATAAGGACTTCCTGCTCCAACGAGGCAAGCCTTATAAGGACTTCCTGCTCCAACGAGGCAAGCTCATCTTCCTGTTGAAACCCACTGGGGAGAGCATCCAGAGCATCCAGAGCATCGCAATGGAGAGCCACGG
>NW_027663321.1:80000-102500 GCF_963989245.1 Nansenia antarctica | reverse complement strand
GGCCTTTTTGAGTTCCTCCGTATGCCGTTCGGTCTTAAAAACGCGGCACAGGCTTTTCAGCGGCTGATGGACACTCTGCTTAGGGACCTGCCATTCCTGTTCGTTTATCTGGACGACATTCTTATCGCCAGCGCTTCCATGGCAGAGCATATGTCGCATTTAAGAACTCTCTTTGAAAGGCTTAACCAGCATGGCCTGATCATCAATCCAGCCAAATGCCAGTTCGGACTGACGTCAATCGATTTCCTTGGACACCGCATCACTAACGACGGGGCAGTGCCCCTGCCCTCAAAAGTGAACGCTATCGTGGATTTTCCACGTCCACTCACAATCAAGGCCCTGCAGGAGTTTTTAGGCATGGTGAACTTTTACCACCGCTTTGTTCCCCCGAGCAGCCTGGTTTATGCGGCCCTTGTATGAGGCTCTTAAAGGCAAGACCGCCAAGCACATCATCGGCTGGTCTGTGGAGATGGACGATGCTTTCACTGGGACTAAGAGAGCTTTGGCTAGGGCAACTATGCTGGCACATCCCTCGCCGAATGCACCGATTGCCGTAACCACGGATGCTTCTGACTATGCAGTCGGGGCGGTGCATGAGCAGTGGGTGAAGGGAGCTTGGCAGCCACTCGCTTTTTTCAGCCGGCAGCTCCGCCCTAACGAACGTAAATACAGCACCTTCGATCGGGAGCTCCTGGGCCTCTACCTCGCCGTTCGGCACTTCCGTTTTCTGTTGGAGGCCAGGCCATTCACAGCTTTCGTGGACCATAAGCCGTTGACATTCGCGATGGCGAAGGTTTCAGAGCCATGGTCTGCCCGTCAGCAGCGCCAACTGTCCTTCATCTCTGAGTTTACGACCGACATCCAACATGTTGCAGGGAAGGACAACCAGGTTGCTGACTGCCTCTCACGGGCGGTCGCCAGTGCGGTTCACCTGGGCATTGACTACGCCCGCATGGCAGGCGATCAGGCCTCTGACCAAGATGCTCAGGCCCTCAGGACTGCTGTCACAGGGCTTAAGTTGGAGGACGTGGTCTTCGACGACACCAGGACCACACTCCTATGTGACATGTCCACTGGGCAGCCACGGCCCGTCGTGCCCCTTGAGTGGAGACGGCAGGTTTTCGACGCTATTCATGGCCTGTCCCACCCAGGGAGGAAGGCTTCTCAAAAACTGGTGGCAGCTAAGTTTGTCTGGCACGGGCTTAGAAAGGACATTCAGAAGTGGGCAGATGCCTGTGTCATGTGCCAGCGTTCTAAGGTGCATCGACATACGAAGGCCCCTCTGGCACATTTTTCAGTGCCGGAAAGGAGGTTTGATCATGTCAATGTGGACCTGGTGGGGCCTTTGCCACCTTCTCATGGGTTCACCTACCTCCTCACAATGGTCGACAGAACCACACGGTGGCCGGAGGCCGTTCCACTATCATCTACCACGGCTGCTGAGGTGGCTCGGGCGTTCATTGGCACTTGGGTCGCCCGGTTCGGTGCTCCATCTGACGTCTCCTCTGACCGGGGGCCACAGTTCACCTCTGAGCTCTGGAGTGCAGTTGCCGGAGGCCTGGGGATGAAGCTTCACCGCACTACCGCATATCACCCACAGGCCAACGGGTTGTGCGAGCGGTTTCATCGTTCTATGAAAGCTGCACTTCGGGCTAGCCTCAAGGACAGTGGTTGGGTCGACAGGCTCCCGTGGGTCATGTTGGGCCTTAGGACCGCCCCTAAAGAAGACCTTCGGTCGTCATCCGCCGAGCTTGTCTACGGACAGCCGCTACGGGTTCCTGGGGATTTCGTCCCTAACGCCACGACCCCTTGGTCGGCGCTCAAACAGCGAGCCGAGTTTTTGGATAATGCCAAGGCTTTCGCACCTATACCCACCTCACAGCACGGGCTACCCCAGTCATATATGCCACCTTGCCTGCGAACGGCGGAGTACGTGTTCATCCGCCATGACGCCCACCGAGGGCCATTTCAACCGCCCTATGACGGACCGTTTCGGGTTCTGGAGGCTGGAGACAAGGCTTTTCTGGTGGACATCGGGGGTAAGCCAGATTACATTTCAGTGGACAGACTTAAACCAGCTCACGTGGATCTGGACCAGCCCGTGGGGTTGGCTCGGCCCCCGAGGCGGGGCCGCCCTCCAGCTATGCCCCCACGCCACCGCAAAGCCTCTAAAAAAACACCTGCTGTCCCTCATAAGCAGACTGTTGAACTTTCAGTCCCTGCTCCGGTTTTACGGAGCCGTTTTGGACGGGTGATCCGGGCCCCGCAATGGTGACTGTTCTCAGTTATGGTGAATTCTGGGGGGAGGTCTGTAGCGGACAAATACTATGATGTATGATGTACATAATTCACCTGTGTGTTTGGTAATGGGGAATTGTGTGCAGGCACTTTAACGCCGGTCACTGGGGTGTGACGTATGGGCGTACAGGTAACATTTAAGGAAGTGTTTGTACGTTGCTATTGGCGCTATGTCTTCAGTTAAATAAATGCCGACACGGTCGGCTTTATACTGGCAGCAAGTCTCCGTTTCGTTTGTACGCTCCAACTCCTACAGAACGATATTTAACTGATCTGTAACTGTTAAACAACACTTGGATGTTATGAAACGTGTCATCATACGACAGTACTAGATGCAGTGAAGATGTTATTAAAGTGTACGCGCCTGACGATCACCCGTTGTATCGCCTACGCTTTAATAACATCTTCACTCCACCATCATCTCGTCTGGTCTGGCGCCTGCGCCGTCTGTTGTTCTTCCTGCAGGTAAACAGATCCAGGATCAGCAGCGTCGTCGTGCTCGCGCAAACAAACCCAGCGAATGTTTTACTTGGTCCGGGCAAGTAAGACGGCGTTACTGTCGAACCCTGAACTGCATCTGTAACTGTTAAACAACACCTGGATGTTATGTAACTGTTAAACAACACCTGGATGTTATGAAACGTGTCTGAACTGCATCTGTAACTGTTAAACAACACCTGGATGTTATGAAACGTGTCGTCATGGTGACACTCAGGTGAACAGACCTCCTGACGTCACCTGAACTGTGTGAGGCAACGCTGGTTTACCTACGCAACCTTTCTACAACAGTTCTACGCAAAGTGTGTGTGTGTGTGTGTGTGTGTGTGTGTGTGTGTACCTCCAGACCCTGGACCTTCAGCTTCATGTGGTCCTCCCTGGTGGTGTGTGTGTGTGTGTGTGTGTGTGTGTGTGTGTGTGTGTGTGTATGTGTGTGTGTGTGTACCTCCAGACCCTGGACCTTCAGCTTCATGTGGTCCTCCCTGGTGGTGTGTGTGTGTGTGTGTGTGTGTGTGTGTGTGTGTGTGTGTGTGTGTGTATGTGTGTGTGTGTGTGTGTGTGTGTGTACCTCCAGACCCTGGACCTTCAGCTTCATGTGGTCCTCCCTGGTGGTGTGTGTGTGTGGCTGTCTGTCCCTGTGTGTGTGTGTGTGTGGCTGTGTCCCTGGAGTGCCGTGAACTTCATCTTAGCACTCAACCAATGGATGAAGTGGATTTACCAGTGCGCTCCTCTGCATGTCCGATCCCCAAATCCTGTGCAGGGATACACGGACGACGTGCAGGTGTCATCACGACAGGAGGATGTCATCACCAACATGCTGGCACGCACTGATGAGTTCCTCCAATGGTCAGGGCTGGAGGTGAAGCAAGCCAAGTGTGCCGTACTCCATGAGCGCCGCAGTGGAGGCAACCGCTGGTATAAGGCCAAGAACGACAAGCCCCCCACCTTTCTTGTAATGGGCCAACCCATCAGAGTGTATTCCCGCAATGAGACCTACCCATACCTTGGCCACAGGTTTAACATCGCTGGCGAGTGGAGCGAGCAGGTCGAGGAGCTCACTACAGAGTTTCTCCATCGTCTCCACCTGATTGACTTGTCCCCCCTCCCCATCCTCATGAAGCTCCAGGCTGTGAGAAAATCCAACACCTCTTCGCCAATGTGCACATCCCTCTCAAGGCACTGAGAGAGATGACGAACAGAACTGTCCAGCTGGTCAGAAAGTGGGTGGGCCTCAACACACACTCCACACGGGGCATGATCTTTCTCCCATGTGGAGAGGGAGGGCTGGGAGTCCCCAATGTCGAGTGGGCCTACATAGCCACCAGGCTAGCCCACCTGCTCCACATGCTTAACAATGACGATGCCACCGTTAGAGAAATGGCCAGGGCCTCTCTCCTACTGGATCTACGCAGAAGGAAGATCCCCCTGGCCAGCGCACACCAGAACGACTTCCTCGGCTTCAGGAGGAAAGACTCTGGGAAACTGGATTCCCAGGCCAAGGGCTTCGGGGTTGACTGGCCGGATCTCAATGACCTCTGCAACCAGACTGGAGTTCAGCTAAGATGGACAGAACTTAACACACAGACTGAAGTCCCTGTCTCTGATGAGGTGATCACAGACCCCTGTGTGATTGTGAAGGCCGACATCACAACACCGCAGGAAGAGACTGTCGGACTGCACAGAGACTCTGCAAGGAGGGTTCTGCTCAGCCTGAAGCAGTCTGAGATCAGGCAGCACTGGTGTGGACTCAGACTACAGGGAAAGCTAGCCTGTTTGCAGTTCGCTGACCACTCAGTCTCACACTCAGTGTATAAGAACGTCGCTGTTGGTGAGGATGTTCTGAAATTCACCATCAAAGCAAGACTGCAGGTATTACCGACCAAGTACAATCTGTCCACCTGGTATCCCCACACTCACAGTCCATTCTGTTTAAACCATCAGGATTCACAACACCTAGAGTCCATTGCACACATAACAAATGGATGTAATGCATACAAACACCTGTACATAGCTCGTCATGACCGTATTGTGGACATTGTGTCTGATACAGTACAAAACATCTTACCATCGAGCGCAGCTATGTACAAGCATGCCAGAGTGTTACCAGAGTGGTTTGGTTTTGCCAATGATGTTTTTTCCAACATCCCAAATACACCTGATGTTGTCTTTGTTGACACCAGCCACAAGGAGGTGCTGATTATAGAAGTAGGCTGCCCCTTTGACCTGTACATGGACCAGACTTTCCAGGACAAGTATATCAAATACCAACCACTGCTTGGTACGATAACCAGCTTTGGGTACAAGTGCAAATTCAGCATACTTGTATTTGGAAGTCTGGGCCATGTATATAAATGCACCATGAGGGGTCTGAGAATTGCTGCAATGTCTAAAAGAAAGGCCAAACAGGTTGCCAAATTTTGCTCTGTCTCAGCTATTATTGGCAGCTTGGCCGTGTGGAGAAGGAGGTGTTATGTGACCCTTAAGTGTTCAGTGCTGCTTAGCCCCGAAATATTTGATTCCCTGTTTGTATAATATAATTTGTGGAACCAAATAAAGTATTCAAATGTGTGTGTACCTCCAGACCCTGGACCTTCAGCTTCATGTGGTCCTCCCTGGTGGTCTTTCCGTCCTTCCTCTTCTTCCAGCAGTAGCCGTCCTTCCTGTACTTCACCTTCTTACGGTTGTACAGCAGAATGCTGCCGTTCTGAGGCCTGGGGGGGGGGGGGGGGGGAGGGGGGGGAGAGAGAGAGAGGTTAGATGCTGCCGTTCTGAGGCCTGGGGGGTGGGGGGGGGAGAGAGAGAGAGCCCCCCCCCCCCCCCCCAGGCCTCAGAACGGCAGCATCTAACGACTGATGGATAGATGATTCACTTGCTTATGGCGCTTTTCCATTGACCAGACCGGTTCGGTTCGGCTCGGCTCGCCTCGGCGCACATTTGAAAAGTTCCATATAGGTTCGGGTAGGATACGTTCTCCACTATACACAAGAGACCAGGAGTGACCGGGACAGTAGGAGGAGTTAAGTGTCATAAGAGCACTTCACTGTAATAAGTGCCGGTATACAGCTCAATGGGTGGAAATGCGATAAGAATTATGTCAAAATGCAGCACTATCGTGCACAGATCAGCCTTACAACATGTAACGTTAAATACGTTACACAGGGAGCAATGTATTTCTACGGAAAGGCTGGGCTTGACGCTCCCATTGGACTGACGCCGGGGCTCATACAATCTCCGCGTTTGTTATAGATACGAGTGCTGCGCTGTCTTGCTGGTAGTGAAATATATTTATTTATATATACAGCATATGGATGTTACGTGCCTGTTACTTGCCGCTTTCAGTTCTAGTAGATTTGTAGTTTAGATCTCGCAACCAGGGAAACGCCGACATGTTAAAGGGAGCAAGACGCCAATCTACCGGCATTTGGCTCATGAGTGAACGGCGAAAATGGCTGGACGGCACAGCTTGGGATTCCATGGAAGTTACAGGGAACTATGTGTGAAAGAGGCTGTTGAAATAACAGTAATACCATGTTCATTGATAAAATGACATAAGGGATGGAAAGGGGGATGAGAAGTAGTTTTAGAAGGGGGATGATGAAGCGCGCTGGTTATCATCATTTTTCAAATCTTTATTAATAAGTTATTACAGAAACAGTAAGTGACATTTTCCGAGAGCGAAATCTGTTGTGGTATTTAAAGATGGCGGTTAGCGATGAAGTCTATGAACATGGGATGACGATTTCCATTGACCAATCAACGGTCTGCAGTGTCGCACGTCACACACAGCCTGGCAAAAAAGTACCTTTCGCTACCCCTCTCAAACTGGAACTAAAAACGGCACGGGTACTATGGTACTATAGTAGTATGGTACTATGGTACTATGGTCCGGTACGGCTCGGTTGGCAGTGGAGAAAGCGAAACACGGGTCGGGTCGGTAGTGGAAAAGCGCCATTAGTCAAATGTATTTGTTGTAAGTCGCTTTGGATAAAAATGTAAATTGTGTGTGTGTGTGGGGGGGGGGGGGGGGAGAGAGAGAATCACCTGGTCTTGAGAGTGCAGGAAAGCCATTCTTCATGTCTGTCAAATGAAATCAAGTAGGACGCAATCTCCTATTGGACAAGAGAGAGACAGAGAGAGACAGAGAGAGAGACAGAGAGAGAGAGAGAGAGAGAGACAGAGAGAGAGACAGAGAGAGAGAGACAGAGAGAGAGAGACAGACAGAGAGAGAGACAGAGAGAGACAGAGAGAGAGACAGAGAGAGAGAGAGAGAGAGAGAGACAGAGAGAGAGTACGGCACGGGACAGAGACACAGAGAGAGACAGAGAGACAGAGAGAGAGACAGAGAGAGACAGAGACAGAGAGACAGAGAGAGACAGAGAGAGAGACACAGAGAGAGAGACAGAGAGAGACAGAGAGACAGAGAGAGACAGAGAGAGACAGAGAGAGACAGAGAGAGACACAGAGAGAGAAAGAGACAGAGAGAGAGACAGAGAGAGAGAGAGAAAGAGAGAGAGAGGGAGAGAGAGAGGATAGTCCCACACAGAGGGTCAATATATATCAACCAACTATAAACATCGTCTAACCCAGTCCTAGGTCCAACCCCAGGGTGTAGGGTCTAACCCAGGGTCTAGGGTAGGGTAGGGTGTAGGGTAGGCCTAGTCAATAGGCGGCCCGCGGGCCACATCCGGCCCACGGAGGATTTTTTTCTGGCCCTTTGATTCATATTGATATTATTAGAACATTACACAGCATATGGCCACAAGACCAGCATATGGCTCCTAGTAAATATATTTTTCTGTCCATTCCCGATTGAACGCCGTTTTTGGGCAAGAATTGGCTCTGTCAATGTCCTCCAGTAAGAGGCTTTATTAATAAATAAAAAAGATTCCCTATGCTACGTGCCTTGCGCGCATGGATACGTTTGTGCGCTCCACAAACAAAACTACTTTTCCTCAGTCAAGCGTTCAACCGCAGCTGAGCGGCATTTAGTGAACTAGCTAGAAGACAGACCTCATATTATTTGAAAATGTCGCTGTCTACTCTGAAAAAGAGGAAGATTGACAACGAAAATCGCCAGTTCCGTAAGGAATGGACAGAGAAATATCTATTTACTGAGATTACTACAAACGATACTAGAAAACAAATATGCTTGCTGTGTAACGAGTCAATCGCTGTCTCAAAGGAGTACAATTTGAGAAGACACTTCAACACTAAACACTCGAACTTCAACACAAATTACCCAGAAGGATCAGATGCACGCAGACAAAAGGTGCAGAGCCTAACCGCGAACTATGAGCAGAGACGAGATATTTTGGCCCGGTCCTGTTCCGAGCAAGAGAGGACGACAACAGCCTCCCTCCGCGTAACATGGATTCTAGCCAAAAAGAAAAAGCCGTTCACTGATGCAGAAACTGTCAAAGAATGCATGCTAGCTGTTCTAGGCGACGTGGTGACGGATGAAAAGGTTAAGAATAGTGTCATTACTTCTATTCGGAAAATCCCAATGTCAGACACAACTACAATTAGAAGAGTGGAGGCACTCGCAACGGATGTTTTCGAAACGCTTTTGGACAAGCTAAAAAAGGCAGAGGTAATGTCGCTAGCTGTTGATGAGTCTACCGATGGCAGTGATGTAGCAGAGCTATGTCTCTATGTGAGATTCTTTGATGGTGAGTGCTTTCGTGAGGATTTGCTGGGTTTAATTCCACTGGAGGGACAAACAACAGGTCAGATCATTTTTGAGAAGATCGTTTCCTTTTTCAACGAGAATAATAATAATAATAATAATAATGCATTTTATTTATAAAAGCACTTTACATATAAAATCTCAGAGTGCTTACAACACAGTAGATAAAGCAAAAAAAACATTCAATTAAAAGGCTAAAAAAAGGCTCTATTAAAAAGGTGGGTTTTAAGGCCCTGTTTAAAAGCATCCACAGACTGTGGTGCCCTTAGGTGGTCAGGGAGAGCATTCCACAGCCTGGGAGCAGCCGAGCAGAAGGCCCGATCTCCCATCGTGCGGAGCTTGGTCCTGGGGGTCTTGAGGAGGTTGGTGGCAGTAGAACGGAGGGTGCGTGAGGAGGTCTGAAGGGTATGGAGGAGTTCCTTGAGGTAGGGGGGGGCAGTTCCATGGATGCACTGGTGGGTGAGGAGGGAGACCTTGAATTCAATTCTGAGGGAGACGGGGAGCCAGTGAAGTGATTTGAGGATGGGGGTGATGTGATCATATTTGCGCACCCTCATCAGGATCCTAGCAGCGCTGTTCTGGATGTATTGAAGTTTCTGGAGGCAGCTGCTAGGAATCCCGATGAGGAGTGCGTAGTTGCAGTAGTCCAGTCTGGAGGAGACAAAGGCGTGGATGAGCTTCTCTGCATCTGCCAGTGTGAGTGCAGGACGGAGTTTGGCAATGTTCCTTAAGTGAAAAAAAGCTGTTTTGGAAATATGTTTAATGTGGGTCTCGTAGGTGAGGTGAGGGTCCATTTTGACACCCAGGTTGGTAACAGATGAGGAGAGGGGAATGTTCTGGCCAGAGAAGGTGATGCTGGTGATGGTGGATGACCGGACCTGGTGTGGTGTGCCGACTAGGATGGCTTCGGTCTTGGAGCTGTTTAGTTGTAGGAAGTTGAGCTTCATCCACGCCTCTATCTCCTCCAGGCAGGTGGTTAGTGTGGATAGTGGCAGGGGTGCAGAGGAGGTGGGGTTGACTCTGAGGTAGAGCTGTGTGTCATCCGCATAGCAATGAAATGACATTCCATGCCTGCGGATGACACAGCCAAGGGGGAGCATGTATAGTGTGAACAGGGTGGGGCCCAGCACCGAGCCTTGGGGGACACCGCAGGTGACGTTGTGGGTGTGGGATTTCGCCTTTCCCAGGGTGACGTGCTCAGTTCTGCCAGTGAGGTATGAGGTGAACCAGTTGTGGACAGTGTCAGAGAGGCCAATGGTGGAGTGCAGACGGTGAAGGAGGATGTTGTGGTCCACGGTGTCAAAAGCCGCTGTTAAATCCAGGAGAATGAGGAGGGATGGGGAGCCAGTATCTGCTGTCATCAGGAGGTCGTTGGTGACCCTGACCAGAGCCGTTTCCGTGCTGTGGCCAGGGCGGAAGCCGGACTGAAAGAACTCAAGGAGGTGGTTTTGATTGAGGTGATCCTTAAGTTCAGCAGCAACCACTCTCTCCAGTACCTTGGATAAAAAAGGAAGGTTGGAGATGGGCCTGTGGTTGGCGAGGACTTCTGGGTCTAAGGTGGGTTTCTTGAGAAGTGGTCTGATGACAGCAGTTTTCAGCGCAGATGGGACATGGCCGGTCTGGAGGGAGTGGTTGATGATCTTGGTGATGAGAGGACTTATTGCGGAGAGACTTCACCAGGGCTGTGGGGAAGGGGTCCAGGGCGCAGGTGGAAGGCTTCATCGTCCTAATGATGTCCTCAACCTCTCGCTGTGTGATGGCCGAAAAACAGGAGAGAGGTTGGGCAATCCCAGGCTGTGGGTCGGCAGTCGGGACATTTAGGACGACAGAGCTGGAGAGGAGAGAGCGGATGTTGTCAACTTTTGTTCTGAAAAAAGTGATGAAGTTGTTGCACCTCTCCTCTGTGGCTTCTGAGTGTGAGAGAGTTTGTGACTTGAGAAGGTGATTTATGGTGGTGAAGAGTTGCTTAGAGTTGCCAGGGCTATTGTTGATGATGTTAGAGTAGAACTGTGAGTGAGCATCTCTGAGGGATTTAGCGTATGCCTTTTGATGTTCTCTGTAGGCCTGTTTATGAACAGTCAGTCCCGAGGCCTTGAGACGCCGCTCGAGGACACGCCCAGCCGTCTTCATCTTCCGCAGTTCGCAGGTGTACCAGGGGGCTGAGTGCGAGAAGGACACTGTTCGGGATTTAAGAGGGGCGTGGAGGTCCAGGAGACTGCGCAGGGACTGGTTGTAGAAGTCCACTGACTCAGTGACTGAAGGGAGATTATCAGAGCCAGAGGAGAGATGTTGGAGGTCCAGGGTCAGGGCGTCTGGATTGATGTTTTTAAGGTTCCTGAAGTGGATTTGCCGCTTAGGCTTGGTGTGGGGGGAGGGGAACAACAGTTCTATTGAGATGGTCTTGTGGTCAGACACACCCAGATCGTAGACCTGTAGGTTGGTAATGGGGGCAGAGTTTGTGATGACCAGGTCGAGTGTGTGTCCCCTAGAGTGTGTGGGGACATCAACATGCTGTCGGAGGTTGAGGCAATCCAAAAGTTGAAGGAACTCAGCTGCAGGGTGACAGGAGGGGGTGTCAACATGAATGTTCATATCTCCAATGATTATGATGTTTGTAGAGGTTGAGCAAAGTGTAGAGAGAAGGTCGTGCATCTCTGAGATGAATGCTGAGTTAGCTTTGGGGGGCCGGTAAATGAGGAGTATGGACATGGGGAAAGGGGGCTTACATTTAAATGCAAGGCACTCGAATGAGGACTGTGTGGGCAGAGGGACGGGGGACAGCTCCAGTTCCTGTCGGTGTATAACAGCAAGGCCACCACTGCGACCAGTACTGCGAGCTTTCTCCAAATAGCTGTAACCAGGAGGACAGGCTTCATTTAGAGCGGAATAAACCTCAGGCTGGTGCCAAGTTTCGGTAAGGCACATGATGTCTAATCCTTTTTCCATGATGTGATCTTGTATGAAGGAGGATTTATTGTTGATAGATTGTGCATTAAAGAGTTCAATTTTAACATTGGATGAGGTGATAGATCTTTGTAGAGTCCGAAGCAGACTGAAATCCACTCCATGTTTTCTGTCCTGCTTGGTGTGTAGCGGTGTGCTACTAGTTTCAGGTGCGACGGTGTTCCGATGACGCGGCAGACGTGCGACAGTGCGCTCCGTTGACCAGATAGATGTGATGAAGTTGCCAGGCTGGTAATAGACAAACTTTCGGCGTGAGAATGGACTAGATTTGCAACGAGTCAACATGCTAGCCACAGATGGAGCCCCTTCCATGACTGGGCGCGTGCAGGGACTCTCCGCTCGTCTTGCTGCCCTCGCGCCACAGATGAAACCACTGCACTGCCTGATACACCAGGCCGTTCTCTGCGCCAAGCTAAGTGGTGAGTTAAAAGGCACCATGGACAATATAATGTCGATGATCAATTTCATCAGAGCCACCTCGAGTCTACAGCACCGTTTGTTTCGCAAACTTTTGTCAGATATGTCAGCCGAGCACAGTGATTTACTTGTACATAATGACATTAGATGGCTAAGTAAGGGTAACGCACTAAAGAGAGTTTGTGAACTCAGGCACGAGATCATTGCCTTTCTCCGGGGCTGTCACCACAAGAAGGCTGCCCCTTTTCTAGCCCAAATGCAAGACGATGAGTTCATGGCAGATGTCTGCTTTTTAAGTGACATTTTCCAGCACTTGAACGGACTGAACCTGCAGTTGCAAGGGAGGGACAAAACCGTGTGTGATCTAGTGGACAGACTGAATGGGTTTAAAAGGAAGCTAGAGTTATTCTGCATTGATCTAACCCCCACGAAAATGCTGCACTTCCCAACACTACGCGCTCTGATCAACTCGTCATCAGCACAGATTAGTCCTGCGATGACAGCATTTATCGATAAACTGATTGATAACTTTGCTGCGCGGTTTGATAACTTTAATATTCCCGCAGAGGTGATGAGATTTACTAAAGACCCCTTTTCTGTTGATGCTGGGGGAGAGTTTGCAGCTGAAGCCAAACAGGTGCTTCCGTCACTGGACGAAGGCTCCCTGCAGTTAGAACTAATAGACATCCAAGCATCGTCTGATTTGAAGCATGATTTGAGATCATTGGCATGTGAGCAGTTTTGGGTTAAACTTAACCAGGTACAGTTCCCAAACACCAGAAGGTTGGCCTTTTTTCTACTTACTATGTTTGGTACAACGTATACTTGCGAGTCAAGCTTCTCGCATATGAATGCAATAAAAACCAACACACGTGCCTCCCTCACAAGTGTGCACCTCCACCAGTGTCTGCGTATTGCCCTCACTCCATATGAGCCTAACTTTGCAGTGCTTGCCAAGTCAAAGAAATGCCATTTCAGTCACTGATTAGAGCACTGGTTGATGATTTTTCTTCCTTTTGAGGGTTTGTTAAAGCAGACGTGAAATGCACTGATGATAGTAGGCTAGAGTAGAGCACCGATATCCAAGTGGGCCTAATGTAGGCTAATCTGTTTTTTTGTTTTTTTTAAAGGGAGACATTTTATAAAAGTAAAAAATTACTGGCACAACTTACTGATAATGCCATGACATGAGCACTTGATGTTTTTGTCTTTTATTTTGATTCGGTTTTTTTATGTTTTGAATTGAGTTGTAGCAGATGTCAAATGCACTGATTAGTAGAGGATAGATTAGTAACAGGAAAAAAGTAATCTGGTTTGTTTTGTTTTATTGAGAATGAAGACTGTGTAGCCTACTTCTGAGTGATATACAGTAGTATGAATAAACACTTTTGATGCACAGTATTCAGGGTATTGTTGTTTTTCATTTTCACATGTAGGCTAAGCGTTACAAAACGACACTTAATTAAAGTTTGGCCCCCATACACATAACATTTGAATAAGTTGGCCCTCATACAAAAGTAATTGACTAGCCCTGGTGTAGGGTCTAACCCAGGGTACCTCGTTGGTGTTCCAGCGGAGGCGGTCCTTAGGCAGAGAGGCGATGCGAGGCAGACACTCCACCAGCTTGTTAGGCAGGAACACCTTCAGACCTGTGTGGGGGGGGGGGGGGGGGGGGGGGGGGTTAATACACCTTCAGACCTGGGGGGGAGGGGAGGGGTTAGTGATGTCATCACCTACCAGACTCTGTCTCTCTCTCCTTGTTGTTGTTCATGGTGCAGCCAGCAGGGGGGGTGGCGTCTCACACACACCAGGGCGGCCCGCACTGGAACACTGCGCACACACACACACACACACACACACACACACATCATTGCCTTGGAACGGAACCACCCGGAACCAACGGAACCACCTGCCCCCCTTAGAAAGAGGAATTATTACGGATGTAAACACCAAACATCTGACAAGCAGGCTAAAATATCTGCGTTTTTTAAACGCACCCAACCCGAATCTGGCGAGTGGCAAGCCCATAGGCTCGTTGGTAACATTAGTCCGCCAGTAGTCTCGCATAGTCAAACCTATCTCCACACTTCGTTTCGCACTGTGCCGCGCTGGAGAATAATACAAGATTGTGCGCGAGACGTGTGACTATAATTCCATGGTGTAAATAGTCAAAGAACTAGCAAGCTAGATAGCTAGCTCAGAGGTGATGAGATGAGCTAGTCTGCTGCACACATGTCAGCTAAAGAGCTAACTGGATGCACTTGACTTTATTATTTTAGTTAAAGTAGATATACAATCTTTCTTATTCTGCTAGAATTGGGCTTCATGGTAATACCATAATGGCATATTTACAGTACATGGACAGTGGATTGAAGCATTGGAAATGTCTGTTTTTTTATAGTTGGACATGATCTTTTTTCAGGTGAGAGTAATGTCAAAATGACATTATCTGACTGCATTGCCCACAGCAATCCAAAAGCTATTATAATTATGTTATAAATTGATATGGATCGATTTATACCTCTTATTAGATTAGAAATACTCTGGTTGTTATGTTTGCCTTTTGGTTGACAGCAAAAGAGGGAGAGGAGGATAGAGAGGGAGAGAAGGAGAGAGAGCAGGATGGTGTCGGCACACCAGAGAGAGAGAGAGCAAGAACCAGGTGAGAAAGTGGACAGGTAGTCAAGACCACATAAGTAATGGTGCTTTTCCACTACAGTGCCAGCCCGGGTCGACCCGGGCTGGCCCGGTTTATTATCCTTTTTCCATTGCCAACCGAGCTGGCCCGAAGCGAGCCGAACCGGGCTGAAAGGTACTTTCGCCCTAACACACACACCCACACACTCATAACAACACACACACACACACACACACACACACACACACTCATAACAACACACACACACACACACACACACACACACACACACACTCACTCATAACAACACACACAGTCCCCGGCGGCCAGCGTCCCGGCACTCCGGCTAGCGCTAGCATCCATGCTAACAGCAACAACGACAGGACCGGACCGCCCCGGGTCAGACTGGAACGTTTACTACTGACCCATAACGTTTACAACTGACCCATCATAACGTTTACTACTGACCCATCATAACGTTTACTACTGACTCATCATAACGTTTACAACTGACTCATCATAACGTTTACTACTGACTCATCATAACGTTTACAACTGACTCATCATAACGTTTACTACTGACTCATCATAACGTTTACTACTGACTCATCATAACGTTTACAACTGACTCATCATAAGGTTTACTACTGACTCATCATAACGTTTACAACTGACTCATCATAACGTTTACTACTGACTCATCATAACGTTTACTACTGACTCATCATAACGTTTACAACTGACTCATCATAACGTTTACTACTGACTCATCATAACGTTTACAACTGACTCATCATAACGTTTACAACTGACTCATCATAACGTTTACAACTGACTCATCATAACGTTTACTACTGACTCATCATAACGTTTACTACTGACTCATCATAACGTTTACAACTGACTCATCATAACGTTTACTACTGACTCATCATAACGTTTACTACTGACTCATCATAACGTTTACAACTGACTCATCATAACGTTTACAACTGACTCATCATAACGTTTACTACTGACTCATCGTAACGTTTACAACTGAGTCATCATAACGTTTACTACTGACTCATCATAACGTTTACAACTGACTCATAATAGCTTGTCTGTCTGTTAGCTTGTCTGTCTGTTAGCTTGTCTGTCTGTTAGCTTGTCTGTCAGTTAGCTTGTCTGTCAGTTAGCTTGTCTGTCAGTTAGCTTGTCTGTCTGTTAGCTTGTCTGTCTGTTAGCTTGTCTGTCAGTTAGCTTGTCTGTCAGTTAGCTTGTCTGTCTGTTAGCTTGTCTGTCAGTTAGCTTGTCTGTCAGTTAGCTTGTCTGTCTGTTAGCTTGTCTGTCTGTTAGCTTGTCTGTCAGTTAGCTTGTCTGTCTGTTAGCTTGTCTGTCAGTTAGCTTGTCTGTCTGTTAGCTTGTCTGTCTGTTAGCTTGTCTGTCTGTTAGCCTGTCTGTCAGTTAGCCTGTCTGTCAGTTAGCTTGTCTGTCAGTTAGCTTGTCTGTCAGTTAGCTTGTCTGTCTGTTAGCTTGTCTGTCTGTTAGCTTGTCTGTCTGTTAGCTTGTCTGTCTGTTAGCTCGTCTGTCAGTTAGCTCGTCTGTCAGTTAGCTCGTCTGTCAGTTAGCTTGTCTGTCAGTTAGCTTGTCTGTCAGTTAGCTTGTCTGTCTGTTAGCTTGTCTGTCTGTTAGCTTGTCTGTCTGTTAGCTTGTCTGTCAGTTAGCTTGTCTGTCTGTTAGCTTGTCTGTCAGTTAGCTTGTCTGTCAGTTAGCTTGTCTGTCAGTTAGCTTGTCTGTCTGTTAGCTTGTCTGTCAGTTAGCTTGTCTGTCTGTTAGCTTGTCTGTCAGTTAGCTTGTCTGTCTGTTAGCTTGTCTGTCTGTTAGCTTGTCTGTCTGTTAGCTTGACTGTCTGTTAGCTTGTCTGTTAGTTAGCTTGTCTGTCTGTTAGCCTGTCTGTCAGTTAGCTTGTCTGTCAGTTAGCTTGTCTGTCTGTTAGCCTGTCTGTCTGTTAGCTTGTCTGTCAGTTAGCTTGTCTGTCTGTTAGCTTGTCTGTCAGTTAGCTTGTCTGTCTGTTAGCTTGTCTGTCAGTTAGCTTGTCTGTCTGTTAGCTTGTCTGTCAGTTAGCTTGTCTGTCTGTTAGCTTGTCTGTCTGTTAGCTTGTCTGTCTGTCTGTTAGCTTGTCTGTCAGTTAGCTTGTCTGTCAGTTAGCTTGTCTGTCTGTTAGCTTGTCTGTCTGTTAGCTTGTCTGTCTGTTAGCTTGTCTGTCAGTTAGCTTGTCTGTCAGTTAGCTTGTCTGTCAGTTAGCTTGTCTGTCTGTTAGCTTGTCTGTCAGTTAGCTTGTCTGTCAGTTAGCTTGTCTGTCAGTTAGCTTGTCTGTCAGTTAGCTTGTCTGTCTGTTAGCTTGTCTGTCAGTTAGCTTGTCTGTCAGTTAGCTTGTCTGTCAGTTAGCTTGTCTGTCAGTTAGCTTGTCTGTCTGTTAGCTTGTCTGTCTGTTAGCTTGTCTGTCAGTTAGCTTGTCTGTCAGTTAGCTTGTCTGTCTGTTAGATTGTCTGTCAGTTAGCTTGTCTGTCTGTCTGTTAGCTTGTCTGTCTGTTAGCTTGTCTGTCAGTTAGCTTGTCTGTCTGTTAGCTTGTCTGTCTGTTAGCTTGTCTGTCTGTTAGCTTGTCTGTCAGTTAGCTTGTCTGTCTGTCTGTTAGCTTGTCTGTCTGTTAGCTTGTCTGTCTGTTAGCTTGTCTGTCAGTTAGCTTGTCTGTCAGTTAGCTTGTCTGTCTGTCTGTTAGCTTGTCTGTCAGTTAGCTTGTCTGTCTGTTAGCTTGTCTGTCTGTTAGCCTGTCTGTCAGTTAGCTTGTCTGTCTGTCTGTTAGCTTGTCTGTCTGTTAGCTTGTCTGTCAGTTAGCTTGTCTGTCTGTCTGTTAGCTTGTCTGTCTGTTAGCTTGTCTGTCAGTTAGCTTGTCTGTCTGTCAGTTAGCTTGTCTGTCAGTTAGCTTGTCTGTCTGTCTGTTAGCTTGTCTGTCAGTTAGCTTGTCTGTCAGTTAGCTTGTCTGTCAGTTAGCTTGTCTGTCAGTTAGCTTGTCTGTCTGTTAGTAAAGGACTGTTGCATATATCTGTCTGTCTATCTGTCATACTAATTGCATGCCCTCATTTGCTTGCGTGTTTACACAACAATATATATAATTCCACATGAAACTGCCTTAAATCGTGATAGTAGTCCACCATGCTGTTGTAGCGGTATTTTATCACCGTAAAAAGAAACGTTTGTTTACTGTTTTACTGTTTTGTATTTCTGTAGCCTATGTCCAAACTGTAAATTAGGCATTACATTATTATGCAATATGAAATATGGATATATTTCACGTTTGCCGTCCATAAATTCAGATCCTAACCAGGGGGGGTACCGGGGAGAGGGTTAGGGTGGTACCGGGAGGGTTCGGGTTACCGGGGGTACCGGGATCTAAACACACAGAAACAGAAATATAAAAATAACCGATAACAGATCAGAAGCTTCCTCACCTTCCGCCTTCTCTGACGCCGCCATGTTCCTCTCAACACTGACGTCACTGCGTAGGGAGGAGGGGGGAGGGGGGAGGGGGGAGGGAGGGCGGGAGGGCAGGGTGTCCGCGGTGTCTTGAAAAGTATTAAAAGTTGATAAATCAATTTTGGGAAAATCAAGAGTCAAGACCCTTAATAAATATTAAAAAGTATTTTCACGATTTTATGAGGTCTTGAATTTTGTAGATATTTTTCTGAATTAGACTCTGTCCAAAGAGTTTGAGTCCTAAACACTTTTAGTCAAATAATGTATTAGTTTTATTAAAAAACAAAGATGAACCGGAAATTGTGTTGTATGATAGTGGAGAGAGGGAGAGAGGGAGAGAGGGAGGGAGGGAGAGAGGGAGGGAGGGAGGGAGGGGGGGAGGGAGGGAGGGAGGAGAGGAGGGGAGGGAGAGAGGGAGGGAGAGAGAGAGGGAGGGGGGAGAGAGGGGGAGAGAGAGGAGAGGGAGAGAGAGAGGGAGGAGAGGGAGGGGGAGAGGAGAGGAGGGGAGGGAGAGAGGGAGGGGGAGAGAGAGGAGAGGGAGGGGGAGAGAGAGAGGGAGGAGAGGGAGGGGGAGAGAGAGAGGGAGGAGAGGGAGGGGGAGAGAGAGGGGGAGGAGAGGGAGGGGGGAGAGGATAGGAGGGGAGGGAGAGAGGGAGGGGGAGAGAGAGAGGGAGGAGAGGGAGGGATAGAGGAGAGGAGGGAGGAGAGGAGGGGAGGGAGAGAGGGATGGAGGGAGGCTGAGCTCAGAGGCACGGTGGAGGCCCTAGTGGTTAGAAAAGGTACTGCAGCAAGAGAGGGAGAACATGTCATCATAATAATAACTTTTATTTGTATTATACTTTTACAATAGCACCTTTCCTGCAAACATGCTCCAATATATATTAAAAAGATGGGTTTTTAGTCTTGACTTGAACATATGTGCTGAGGTTGCATCCCTAATGTAAACTGGCAGTGAGACACAATCTGGAGCATAAAATGAGAATGCAGCCTCACCAAATCTCTTCTTTTGTACATGTGGTACACAGAGAAAACCAGCGTCAGAAGACCTGAGAGCTCTATTGGGCTGATATGCTAGCAGAAGACCTGAGAGCTCTATTGGGCTGATATGCTAGCAGAAGACCTGAGAGCTCTATTGGGCTGATATGCTAGCAGAAGACCTGAGAGCTCTATTGGGCTGATATGCTAGCAGAAGACATGAGAGCTCTATTGGGCTGATATGCTAGCAGAAGACATGAGAGCTCTATTGGGCTGATATGCTAGCAGAAGGTGTGAACATATTCTGGTGCTGTGCCAGTGAGTGAGAGCTTTATAAACAAGCAGAAGGATCTTGAAATCTATTCTGAACTTAACGGAAGCCAGTGTAGAGTCTCTAAAATAGGAGTTATATGAGCTCGTCTGCGCTTGTTTTGGTTAAAACTCTCGCTGCTGCATTTTGGACTAACTGAAAGGAGACCGTTACAATAGTTCAAACGGGTTATAACAAAAGCATGCATTAACACTTCTGCATCAGCTTGCCGGAGTCTAACTTTTGCAATATTCCGTAGATGATAAAAAGCATTTCTAGTGATAGATTTGATGTGAGGCTCAAAGCTTAAGTCAGAATCTATAATCACACCTAGATTCTTAGCTTCATGTTTGCCGTTTGAAAGCAAGGTTCCCATGGTTTCGACAATGTGTCTTTTTGTGACAATGTGTCTTTTTGACACACAATAAACCCACACTCACACATATATAAACCCACACACACGCTGCGTTAGAGAAAAATATGTTTTAATAGTATAAAACCTTGCATAGCATCCTGGGAGGATGGCTGGTGTGCCTCCTCCTGCCTGTAGGGGGCGTGTGAGACACACACACACACACACACACACACACAGACATACTACACACACACACACACACGCGCCCTGGGCATTCAGCATGAGGCTTAACAACAACAACAACAACAACAACAGAACACAGAAACTGAACAGAACTATTATTAAACCACTGAGATGAGCCCACTGACTACATGGAGAGAGGGAGGGAGAGAGAGACAGAGACAGAGAGAGAGAGAGAGACAGACAGAGAGAGAGAGAGACACAGAGAGAGACAGAGACAGAGAGAGAGACAGACAGAGACAGAGAGAGACACAGAGAGAGACAGAGAGAGACAAAGAGACAGAGAGGTCGAGAGGGTTTAGGTGTGGGGCTAGAGGGTTTAGGGCGGGGTTAGAGGGTTTAGGGGTGGGGCTAGAGGGTTTAGGGGTGGGGCTAGAAGGCTTAGGGCAAAGTGAGACCAGGAAGTGAGGGTACAGGAAACAGGATGTGAAAATATACATCTGACATACGTCATCATCATCATCATCATCATCATCATCATGTTTAAACTGTCAACTGTCCTGTCAGAGACACACAGAGAGAGAGAGAGAGAGAGAGGGGGAGGGAGACAGAGAGGGAGGGAGGGAGGGAGAGAGAGAGGGAGAGAGAAAGAGGGAGGGAGGGAGAGAGAGAGGGAGGGAGGGAGGGAGGGAGAGAGAGAGGGAGGGAGGGAGAGAGAGGGAGGGAGGGAGAGAGAGAGAGGGAGGGAGGGAGAGAGAGAGGGAGGGAGGGAGAGAGAGGGAGGGAGGGAGAGAGAGAGAGAGAGGGAGGGAGAGAGAGAGGGAGGGAGAGAGAGAGGGAGGGAGGGAGGGAGGGAGAGAGAGAGGGAGGGAGGGAGAGAGAGGGAGGGAGGGAGAGAGAGAGGGAGGCGGGGAGAGGGAGGTAGTCAGCTCAAATGAAACCTTAAACAGGAAGGAGACGAGGTGTGTAGGTGGGGGGGGGGGCGG
Organism: Nansenia antarctica; assembly: GCF_963989245.1. Lineage (NCBI taxonomy): Eukaryota > Metazoa > Chordata > Actinopteri > Argentiniformes > Microstomatidae > Nansenia > Nansenia antarctica. The sequence continues at coordinate 81,676 of NW_027663321.1, read as the reverse complement.
GGCTGGCTCTTGGGTTGAGTGTGAGTGTGAGTGTGAGTGTGTGTGTGTGTGTGTGTGTGTGTGTGTGTGTGTGTGTGTGTGTGTGTGTGTGTGTGTGTGTGTGTGTGTGTGTGGTGCAGGGGGGGGGGTGAGGCTGCTGCTGGTTCCCCGAGGTGAAGGGCTTCTTCTGGGCCGGAGTCCATCACAACCCCTGTCTGATGCTCTGGATGATCTGGAAGATGGCTGGAGGAGAGAGGGAGGGGGGAGAGGGAGGAGGAGAGAGGGAGGGAGGAGAGAGGGAGGGGGGAGAGGGAGGAGGAGAGAGGGAGGCGGGGAGAGGGAGGGGGGGAGAGGGAGGGGGGGAGAGGGAGGGGGGGAGAGGGAGGGGGGGAGAGGGAGGGGGGGAGAGGGAGGGGGGGAGAGGGAGGGGAGGAGAGAGGGAGGGGGGGAGAGGGAGGAGAGAGGGAGGGGGGGAGAGGGAGGGGAGGAGAGAGGGAGGGGGGGAGAGGGAGGAGAGAGGGAGGGGGGGAGAGGGAGGGGGGGAGAGAGGGAGGGGGGGAGAGGGAGGGGGGGAGAGAGGGAGGAGAGAGGGAGGAGAGAGGGAGGAGGAGAGAGGGAGGGGGGGAGAGAGGGAGGAGAGAGGGAGGGGGGGAGAGGGAGGGGGGGAGAGGGAGGAGGAGAGAGGGAGGGGGGGAGAGGGAGGAGGAGAGAGGGAGGGGGGGAGAGGGAGGGGAGGAGAGAGGGAGGGGGGGAGAGGGAGGAGAGAGGGAGGGGGGGAGAGGGAGGAGGAGAGAGGGAGGAGGGAGAGAGGGAGGGGGGGAGAGGGAGGGGGGGAGAGGGAGGAGGAGAGAGGGAGGGGGGGAGAGGGAGGAGGAGAGAGGGAGGCGGGGAGAGGGAGGAGAGAGGGAGGGGGGAGAGGGAGGAGAGAGGGAGGGGGGGAGAGGGAGGGGGGGAGAGGGAGGAGGAGAGAGGGAGGGGGGGAGAGGGAGGGGGGGAGAGAGGGAGGAGAGAGGGAGGGGGGGAGAGGGAGGAGAGAGGGAGGGGGGGAGAGGGAGGGGGGGAGAGGGAGGGGGGGAGAGGGAGGAGAGAGGGAGGGGGGGAGAGGGAGGAGAGAGGGAGGGGGGGAGAGGGAGGGGGGGAGAGAGGGAGGAGAGAGGGAGGGGGGGAGAGGGAGGAGGAGAGAGGGAGGAGGGAGGAGAGAGAGGGAGGAGAGAGGGAGGGGGGGAGGAGGGAGGAGAGAGGGAGGGGGGGAGGGAGGAGGAGAGAGGGAGGGGGGGAGAGGGAGGGGGGGAGAGGGAGGAGGAGAGAGGGAGGGGGGGAGAGGGAGGGGGGGAGAGGGAGGGGGGGAGAGAGGGAGGAGAGAGGGAGGGGGGGAGAGGGAGGAGGAGAGAGGGAGGAGGGAGGAGAGAGAGGGAGGAGAGAGGGAGGGGGGGAGGAGGGAGGAGAGAGGGAGGGGGGGAGGGAGGAGGAGAGGGAGGGGGGGAGGGAGGAGGAGAGAGGGAGGGGGGGAGAGAGGGAGGAGAGAGGGAGGGGGGAGAGGGAGGGGGGGAGAGGGAGGAAGAGATGTTAAACCAGCTGGAGTAGTGACTAGCGGGTTACGCTACTCTGCGTGGCTAACTGTGTGACCAAAGTCTCTAAAGTCTGAATGTGTTGTAGCAGGTGAATGTGATGTAACAGGTGAACGTGATGTAACAGGT
>NW_027663321.1:62500-75000 GCF_963989245.1 Nansenia antarctica | reverse complement strand
ATGTGTCTGTTGCCTAATGAGTGAATGAATGAATGAATGGTCTTTATTGTCATTGATATAGTACAGGTACCATACAACGAAATTTGGGAGGAGGGGCTCCCCTGGTGGTAGGAAAAAAAATACTAAAAACAAGAAGGGAAAGGAGCTGGTTTACATAAATAAAGGCTATGTACACTATCCACTATACTTGGCTGGGCTTTCACACTGCGTCCTCTGGTAACTTGGTTTAATCCCATGGCTGAGGTTTCTTGGCGTGCTTTGGAAGAGGGATTGACATTCCCTCTCACTCTGAAGGAGGTGCTGTTTTCCAACACTCCACCTGCTCAGTGTAGGCGACGGTTTGGCCCAATTGTTTCTCAATTAATCAGTGTCTGGCGAGCAATGACGAAAACATGCAAACTGCCCTCTGGATGGAACCCCTGCTCACCAATATTTAATAATGATGCACTCTTGATTGGGGGGCGTCCGATTAGATTCCAACAATGGGCTGACAGGGGTATTCATTCATTGGGCGATGTTATTGGGGATAAAGGTCTTCACTCTTTTGAAGAGTTACGAATTCAGTTTAATTTACCACGCTCCTCCTTTTTCTTTTATTTACAACTAAGGGCTGCCATGAAAACCTATGGGGTCCCATGGAAGGAGCCACTTCACAGGCACCCGGTGCTTGTTGTTCTGGACAGGGTGGGTAGTACGAGGGGCTTAGTTTCCACATTATATGGGTACTTCCTGCAGAAAACATACCTGCCATTGGCAGTTGGATCGGTATGGAAGGTGGACATTCCGGACTTAGACCTAGAATTTGACTGGGATAAAGTGTGGTCAGATGTCCTACAAACATCAAGGAATCCTGATCACCAACAAATTCATTATAATTGTATTCATAGGACTTATATGACTCCTCGGAAGATGTGTACTATGAAAATCATAAATGACCCCAATTGTACTCTGTGTCCTCTGGGGGTTGTGGGCACATTTATTCATATGATTTGGGAGTGTCCAGAGGTTACAGAGTTTTGGGTAATGGTCGCTTCTAAACTTTCTGCTCTGCTCTCTGTGACTATACCCCCTTCTCCTTCTGTATTGATCCTCAATGATATTTCCCTGTTACCCCTCCCTCAAACTAAAAAACGCATTCTGTTTGCTGGTCTGACGGCAGCAAAGAAAATGGTTGCCACGCGTTGGAAGCCTCCACATTCACTTTCATTTAAACAATGGGGTTTAAGTTTTTTGGATGTTGTTTATTTGGAACTCTCTACAGCCCGTATGCATGGTGCTAAAGAGGCAAATATTAATTTGTGGATATCCACAGCTGTCGATCTTAAAAATCTTTTGAGTTGAGTGTAGGTTATCACAATTGTAACTGACTTGTCCTCTGGTCCCTGGGGTGGGTGGGTGGGGGTTATTTGATTTACTTTCTTTTTCGTTTTGGGTCCCGACTTGTAATGTATGTCCCTAATGAAGAAATACGCTCCTCAATGTCAATGAAGTGTTTAATGACAAAGATGAAAACGCCCTGCAAATATACAAACAATAGAAGCATGAATTGAGATAAAGTATAAGCAGGGTAAATGTAATATATATAACTTAACCAGAAACATTCGAATAACCAACTTACAGGAACTAGGTGGGGAACTCAATAGACGGCCACCGTAACATGAACGTCTGACACTAAACAAATAATAACATGGCCGACTCCTGACTGAGCCGGACAGCATAGCAAACGAGATACTGCCACCTAGTGGACAGGCGGTATACCCTTCATCCCCCCCAGTCCGGAAAGCTATAAACTGAAATAGGTAACCGGACTCAGTCCCGCGTCCAACGGCCTGTTTCGGGCTCGTAGTGCTTGGGTGGCTCCCTTGTACGGCTAGGCCGCGTAGGACGGGGCAGCGACAGTGGCGACTGCGACACTAGAAGCGAAGCTTTCGGGGTGGCATCAGTGTGTACAGGGTCGCCCTGGGACCCGAGGCCAGGGGCCGCCTCACCAGCAGACGCCGGCAAGGAGGAACCCAGGGCCGCGCCACAGGGTCCATCCGCCAGCTGCTGGACGATCCCCTGGGGCACCACCGGGCACGGTTGGACAGGTAGGGAGCGGTGTACCCAGGGCGCAGGTGGAGGGGACATAGCAGCTGGCTGCTGAGGAGCATAGGGGGTGTAGCCACGGAGGAACCGCCGGTTGCGTAAAGTCAGGCGTCCAGACCCATCAACCTTAACCCGATACTGATCGTGATCACGTGACTCCACCACCACCCCTGACCTGTCCCACTTGTTAGGGCTAGGGCCCTGCTGGTTCTGGAGGAACACCCTCTCACCAAGTGCCAATGGGCGGAGTGGCTTCGAGTGAGCCTGCAGGGACTCAAGTGGTACGGGACATCCGGGTCCGAAGGGCATCCTCCTTTGCCGCCCATGCTTGGCGCCAGAGCGGTCGGATATGTGGGTTCGAGAACTTCTCAAGCCTGTTGACGAAGGAAAGCGAACTTCGAAGGGGGTGACCGAAGATAATCTGCGCCGGTGAGAGGTTGCAGTCGGGGTCAGGCGTGTTGCGTAACTGTATCATGGCACGCAGAAAGCGGTCATGATCGAGACTGCCAGTCGGGCCAGTGTTGGACATCAGGAGGCGCTTCGCAGACTTCACTGCAACTTCCGCTCTTCCGTTTGACTGTGGGAAAGCAACAGAGGACACACGGTGTTTGACGCCCCACAAACGGAGGAAGTCCTGTGTCTGGCCTGCTGTGAACTCCGGACCACCGTCGCTCGAAAGTTCCTCCGGCACGCCAAAGGAGCCAAAGAACGCACGGAGGTGGCGAACCAGCCCAGCTGAGCCTCCCATATCAGTGCCTGCTGTGGAGCATAGGACCTCCACCCAGCCCGATAGTCGATCTCCGATAACTAGGAAGTGACGACCTCCATAGTCAAAGAAGTCAGCAAACACCGCCTCGAATGGGGTGGACGGTGGCGAGGATGGCAGGGGGGGCGTGGCTGCTTGTGACGGAGCGTTCCGGTTACAGTCCGCACATCCGTACCTGGCGGCTCGGATGTCCTCTGACATCCCTGGCCAGTAGACTATGGCACGGGCCTGTTGCCCCATCGCCGAGATCCCTTGGTGGGCGGCATGGAGGTGTCGAAGGACGCTGTCGCGGAGGGATGGAGGGACCACGACGCGGTCATGATATAGCAGGACGCCGTCCTGTGCGTAAATGGACTCACAGACTGGTGATAGACTCGCCAGGGCGGGGTCGTTCATATCAACCCTGTCCCCATGTTCGATCAGGTGCAGAAGGTGGCTGAGGCATGCATCACTTGCTGTTTCTCGTGCAAGGACGGTCCAAGAGACGGCTCCGAGCTCTTGTGCATCGGCGCGGATGGAAGCCATAAGTGCTGACTCCACGGCGTCAGGCACGCCCGGCAATCCCAGTGAGAGGCCGTTCGCTGAGCCTGATGGAGACGGATGTCTTGAGGTTGCGTCAGCGGCATAGTTGCTCTTTCCAGGCAGGTGCACAATGTCGAAGCGCCATGGGAGGGTACGCTGCTTGAGTCTAAACAGGCGTGAGTTCGTTATCTCATCTAGCGTACGGTCGCCAAAGATCTTCACCAGGGGCTTATGGTCTGTAACTACGACGAGGTTGTCGCTCCCCTGCGTGAAGTACCGTGCTTGCTCCAGACCCCAGGCCACGGCTAGGGCCTCTCCTTCGATGGCCGCATAGCGCTGTTCGGCCGGGGACAGGCAGCGTGAACCAGCGAGGGTGATCCTCCATCCTCCCGGGCAGCAGTCTGGTATGCCCGAGGCGCAGCTACAATGTTGTTGGAGCAGGAAGTAACCAATACCGCGCTTGGACCAGTCAGGGCGGAGGCAGGTGCGCTTCTGCATGTCGTAGATCTCCACGCCCTCACGGATAGCCCCGACAATAGCACTTTTGGACGTTTGGAAGGCTTCCTCCAGTTCGGGTGACCATGAGAATTTACAGCGTGGGCTGAGGAATGGCTTGAATGGAGCCATCGTGTCGCGCAGCTGGGCATAGTTCGACACCTGGTTGACAAGGCCGAACCAGCTCCTGACATCCGTCGTGGAGTCCGGGGTGGGGAAGTCTCGGATAGCGTCCAAGTACTTGGGGAGTGGCTCGATAGTAGTGTCCGACACCCTGAAGCCAGCGAACTCGACGTCCCTCTCCGCAAACTGGAACTTGTCCGGGTTCAACACGATGCCTGCCCGGCCGACACGAGTAAGGAAGTCGATGGTCCTCCACCAGTAGTACCTAGATAGCTATATTGTAATTTGTGTGTTGTGGTGTGGTTGTATGGGCTGTTGGGGGCGTTGATTGCAGGATGTGGCCTTGCTGTCTTGTTTTGTCATTATGTTTGTTTGTTTTAAAAGAAAATAAAGAAACATTTGATCACAAAAAAAACAACAACACTTTTGGCCTCCTGAACAATATCCCTACCCTCTCTGCACAAGAGCTGCGCAAGAGAGCAGCTGATCTCCAGAGGAGACACTCAACTGACCTGGAGTTAGACTTTGTGGAAGAGGTTGTCCAATTCAAAGAGTTCATCAGCAGCGATGATACATCTTCTGCAAGAGAGCTTTTACAGTCCCTGAGGAAAAGAACTCTGCAGGCCATCTTTCCAAATGTGGATATTGCTTTGAGGCTTTACCTGCCATTACCTGTCACTAATGCAAGTGGTGAGCGCACTTTCTCCAAGCTGGGACTGGTGAAGAATAGACTGAGATCCACAATGGCACAGCACAGGGTCAATCATCTGACTCTGATGTCGCTTGAGAGTGACCTGCTTCGGAAAGTGGATTTTACTGACCTGATCAAGGACTTTGTTGCAAAGAAATCCAGAAGGCATAACTTCTAAATGGTAAGCATCTATCTCTTATTTTATGGATGTAATTTGGACTGTTGCTGTATTGATTTTGTGTCACTCATTCACACACACACACACACACACACACACACACACACACACACACACACACACACACACACACACACACAGTGGGTGTCAAGTTATGTGTTGGTTTTCTGTGCTTGAAAGGGCTTTGACCGTTTGACCAGAGTTTCACTGGGACTCCACTCTTTTTGCATCCAATGACCAGACAGCAATTATCTTTCTCCTTTTATTTTGGACTTAATGTTGTCTCTTTTTCATCAGAATTACAAGTAGTAGTAGTAGTAGTAGTAGTAGTAGTAGTAGTAGTAGGTGAAAAACCTTGAAAAGGTATAAACACAAAATATAGCGGCTAAGAAACTATATGAAAGAATTTACAATGCAATAAAACATTATACATTTACAATGCAATAAAACAATCCAAAATTATGCACCGCCCCTTTAACTTCACCATGAACTGAAGTTGATATCAAACACCCAACAGCAACCAATTGGCTATCAAACAAATCCAAGATATCAAACAAACAACAACACACATCCAAGTCATCTCACCGTCAGCCACTCTGGTCTCTGCAAACAGTTGGTTGAGCACAGCACTGCAATAGGCACATGTTCCTACCACAGTGTGTTTGTTGAACTGAATCCTCCACTGTGGGACTGCAGACTAAAGGGAGTGGTGATTGTTCAGGTGAGCTGCTGGGTGATTTGTGAATTGATTTCAGCTGTGCAGGCCATGACTGTCATCTCATGTTTCTCCTCTGGGGGGAATGGGAGCCAAACCCATGTTGGGATGGCTGAGTTTCTCTAGGGAGGAGAAATTGGGCTCTTTTTCCTTGTTTGTGAAGGAATGGTACTGTATTTGGTTTCTTGTTGAGTTTGCCAAGACAGTGGGCTAGTATAGTATTGATTAGGCCTAACATCTCTCTTTCTTTCTCTCTCTGCTGAGGGACCACTTGCTATTATTGAGTTGGAGTGGCTATTCAAGTATAGCCTACTCCTAAGTTTTTCTGTTTGATTGATTGATTGAAAACTTTATTAGAAGATTTGCAGAAGTAGGTACATGAAAGTACATATTACATACAAGGTCAACTAACAGGATAAAAACCCAAGAAAGCCACTGGCTTATTTCAATTGGGGTCCTTGATTCTCAATTCATCGTTACATGTAAGACAGACAGAAAAACTAGTACTATCTACAAGATAATACAGACAAATAACTATTACTATCTACAAGATAAACATACATCCATCATGGGAAGAACAATACAACAAAACATAAGGTATGTACAGCGGGTAGGACAGGTGGGGACATACACCACAGGTGGGGGCGGGGGACAAAACACAAAGTATGTACAGTGGGTAGTTCAGGTCTTTTAATCTGATTTTTGTTTTAGAGGGTCCAGTTACGGATTGCAGCCTCCTGTAAATGTTTTTTGAGAGTGGTTTTGAAGGTGGGCAGTGTTTTACACTCCTTTAAGATTATAGGAAGGGCGTTCCACATCTTTACTGCATAGTTTGTAAACGAGTTTAAACCCTTGTTTGTGGTGCAACGCGGTTGAACGTGGTTCGTGGAGCTTCCTCTGGTGTTGTAAGTGTGGACGTTGTTCACTTTTTGGAAGTATGTTGACAGGTACTTGGGTGTCTTTGTGGTGTAGCGTATCTTGAAGACTAGGCCCAGTGCAAGCTGCTGCACTCTGTCAACTACTCGTAGCCAATCAAGGCTCAAAAAATGAGCAGCGGTTAGATGTGTCCTAGGGTTGAGGCCTAGCAGAAGCCTAACCAGTTTATTTTGGGCTGTCTGGAGTCTTGTTTTATGGGCCTTTGTGGTTCTATAGTACCATGATGTTACGGCATAGTCGAAGTGACATTGAATGAGAGCTCCTGATAGGGTCCTCAGTGTGTTTTTACTGACAAGTGAGGATATCCTGTACAAGAATCTAGTTTTATGGTTCACTTTTTTGATTACTTTTGCTGCCATTTTATCTCCGGAAAGATTTGCCTCTAAGATGGAGCCCAGGTATGTAATATCCTCTTTTCTTGTGATATTAATGTTACCCACTTTTATTTTAAAATGTTCAGCCTTTCTGAGTTTAGATGGGGATCCGTATAGGATGGTTTCAGTTTTACCTAGGTGTATTGATAGTTTATTGTCAGCTAGCCAGATGCAGATTCTACTCAGTTCAGTGCTTAGCGCTTTTTCCACCTGCAATATGTCCCTGTCAGAGACCAGCAGAGCCGAGTCATCCGCGAACAGGAACAAATTGCAATTACATGCTGATGACATGTCATTCACATATATTAGGAACAGAACGTGTGTTGTCCTCACAGAACGGCCTTGCTGTTGTGGCTATATCCTTATATATATATATATATATATATATATATATATATATATATATATATATATGTTCTCATCCGTTTTATTATTTTTACCTGTGTTTGTTTTTCTCTCTCACCATCCAAGGAACCTTCCTCCCCTGCCATCCCAGTGTCACTCCCCGCTCCTCCACCATTCCATCCCATCATCTCCGGACAGCCTTCCCAACCTCCCTCCGTTCTCACTCAACATGCCACCCTCTGGATTCTCCCCCTTTCATCACGGACGGACTTCACCCCCTTGCTAGTCCTCCCGGACCCCTCTCCCTGGATTACCCCCTCGTAGTTCTGGACTGGTCAGTACACGCACATTGAACAACAGCCTCCGCATTTACATATCTACACCACATTAGTTTTTGCACGCTAGACACTCGCGCCCAGACACATACTGTAGCTGTCCAATACACACCTCACTTACATTTCGTCTCAGGCACCCACACACTCCCCCCACGTAGGCCCTGTTAGTGTAGGTTTGTTATTTTGTCTGTCTTTATTAAATAATTGTTTTATTATTGTCACCCTTGTCTCTGTGTCCGTCTGTTCTGGGGTTCTGCCACATTTGACCGCTTGGTTCAGGCCTAACACTTGCTTTTTCTTCATGTGCTTTATGCCAATAACATACTCCATTGGGATACGTGTGTTTCTGGTCATAGGTTCTGGTTGGTGTAGTTGTAGCTTAATTTGTATTGTAGGTAGGGGCCCGAACAATGACTCAAGCCCAGGGGCCCCCACCCCCCTAAGTCCAGCCCTGGGTGTGTGTGTCAGTTTAGTTTATATGGTGTGTCAGTTCAGGTGGTCAGGATTACTACACAAACGTGGACATGAATGTACATTTAAAATAATTAGATCTAGATCTTGACAAGTTGTTTTGATCATAAAGTAAAATACTATATTGTTCAGTTCCAGATGCCCGTGACTAAATGTGTTGTGCCTCTGTAGAGACACTGATCTGATCTGTTAGTATTGTAGAACTTGCACTTATTTTTCTTAATGAATTTCAGGTTGTTGATAATGTTTTGTAAAAAGATAATTCATGAATATATATGTACAATAACATATAGTGTGCCTTGCATCCTGCAAGCACACTAATAAACACAACTCTGTCCTCCATAAATAACATGTCAACACACACAGATCACACACGCAGGTTGTAGCTCATGTTAAAGTGTTGGGGGGAGGGGGGGGGGTTTATACATGTTTTATACATGTTCTCACATACAGGTTTACACAACAGGATATCTGTCAGGTCAGACAACAACAACAACAACAACAACAACAACAACAGGATATCTGTCAGGTCAGACAACAACAACAACAACAACAGGATATCTGTCAGGTTAGACAACAACAACAACAACAGGATGTCTGTCAGGTCAACACACACACACACACAGTTCTGCTGGCTCCAGAGCCAGGTGTTTTTTGTTTGTTTCTGTTCACATGAAGCCTTTCACAGGGTGGGGTGGGGCGGGAAGAGTCTGTATATCTGTCTCTGATCTCCCAGCAGCCTCTCTGCCTCTGGCAGCCAATCAGCACGCGAGGCCCAGGGCCGTGGTCCAATCAGCACGCGAGGCCCAGGGCCGTGGTCCAATCAGCAGCCCAGGCCGCTGACAGTGCCGATGCGGTCCACCTTCATCCCAAAGCAGCCTCTGGCGGCCGACTTCCTGCTCCGCCCGCGGAACTTCCTCTGGCTCTGCAGGAAGTCCAGGAAGAACCTGGGGACCACGGCGCCGCGGCCCGCCCCGCCCCGGCCAACAGGCCACGCCCCCTGGCGTGGGGCCGTCAATCCGCGGGCAGCCTGGGAGGAGGAGGAGGGGGAGGGGCTGTCGGCTGACCCCTCGGTGACCTCAGGCTGGGCCAGGATCAGAGAGCTCAGCTGCGCCCCGAACAGACCCTCCAACACCTGGGGGGCAGAGGGGGGGGGGGGGGGGTTGTTTTGATGAGTTAGGGTTAGCAGCAGCATATAAAACACATTGCCTCCAATCTACTCATGGTTTAGGGAGAGAGGTGAGGCTATATAAAGGTCTAGGGTTGAGTTTGGGGTTGAGTTTGGGGCTATGGTTGAGTTTGGGGCTAGGGTTGAGTTTGGGGCTAGGGTTGTGCCGCGTCTGGCCTGCAGAGGGGGCTGCGGGACTGTTGGTGGAGTGTGGATGTCAGTCAGGTCAGTTAGAGTCAGAGGTTAGAGGTCAGGTCAGTCAGGGTCAGAGGTTAGAGGTTAGAGGTCAGGTCAGTCAGGGTCAGAGGTCAGGTCAGTCAGGGTTAGAGGTCAGGTCAGTCAGAGGTTAGAGGTTAGAGGTCAGGTCAGTCAGAGGTTAGAGGTTAGAGGTCAGAGGTCAGGTCAGTCAGAGTTAGAGGTTAGAGGTCAGGTCAGTCAGAGTTAGAGGTTAGAGGTCAGGTCAGTCAGGTTTCTAATCAGATGGCTTTTAACCTGCGTGTTTGTTTCCCGAGGTTAGAGTTGAGTTTGGGGTGAGGGTTGAGGTTTATTCAAAAAGGCCTTTGACTATGTTGTTCATTCTTGTGATTTATTTTGTTTGTTTTTTACTATGTTTTTAACTTATTATGTTTTTAGGTTGTTTTTGTTTTAACTTATGTTTTTACGGTTGTTAGCACTCTGAGATTCTTTTTGAATTAGAAGTGCAATACAAATTAAATGCATTATTATTATTATTTATTATGATGAAGGTGATGATGATGATGATGGTGATGATGAAGGTGATGAGGATGATGATGGTGATGATGAAGGTGATGATGATGGTGATGATGATGATGATGATGATGGTGATGATGATGGTGATAAAGGTGATGGTGATGATGGTGATGATGATGATGATGATGGTGATGATGATGATGATGATGATGGTGATGATGATGATGATGGTGGTGATGATGATGATGATGATGATGGTGATGATGATGGTGATGATGATGATGATGATGATGATGTGATGATGATGATGATGGTGATGATGATGATGGTGATGATGATGATGATGATGGTGGTGGTGATGATGATGATGATGATGATGATGATGGTGGTGGTGATGATGATGATGATGGTGGTGATGATGATGATGATGATGATGATGGTGATGATGATGATGGTGATGATGATGATGATGATGGTGATGATGATGATGGTGATGATGGTGATGATGATGATGACGGTGATGATGATGATGATGACGATGATGATGATGATGATGAAGGTGATGAAGGTGATGATGATGATGATGATGAAGGTGATGATGGTGATGATGGTGGTGATGATGATGATGATGATGGTGATGATGATGATGATGATGATGATGGTGATGATGATGGTGATGATGATGATGATGATGAAGGTGATGAAGGTGATGATGATGATGATGATGATGATGAAGGTGATTATGGTGATGATGATGGTGATGATGATGAAGGTGATGAAGGTGATGATGATGATGAAGGTGATGATGGTGATGATGGTGATGGTGATGATGATGATGAAGGTGATGATGATGATGATGATGATGATGATGAAGGTGATGATGATGATGATGATGATGATGAAGATGATGATGGTGATGATGATGGTGATGATGATGATGATGATGAAGGTGATTATGGTGATGATGGTGGTGATGATGATGATGATGATGATGATGATGAAGGTGACTATGGTGATGATGATGATGATGATGGTGGACGGTGGACGTTGGTGTCATTTGGAGGGAGGAAGCCCTCCCATCTGTGTTCGTCCTGTTTGTCCTGTTGCGTTTCCCGTAGTTGTCTTTCCGGGTTCAGAGCACGCTGGCGTCCGCGTTGGGACTGCCGCTTCTGTTCCCGGTCCTGTCTCCTGTCTTTTTGTATCCTGTCTTTTTGTATCCCGTCCTGTCTCTTTTTGTATCCTGTCCTCTTGTATCCTGTCTTATCCTTTTTGTATCCTGTCCCGCCGACCTCCGCTGCCTTCCACCCCGCCATCTCCTGCCTCTCACCGCCTTCACCACCGGACTGCAATACTCACCGCCTTCACTATCGGACTGCAGTACTCACCGCCTTCACTATCGGACTGCAGTACTCACCGCCTTCACTACCGGACTGCAGTACTCACCACCTCACCGTTCCTGTCCCCCGGCTCTGTGTTGCCGACCGACCCGCTGCGCGCCGCTCTCAGACATCGCTAGCCTGGCCGTGCTGTGCTACTACCCTCGTCCCGGGAGGTAGCTACCGCTCCCTCCCCGGTTCGGGGGTTGCCATCTCCGCAGGTGAGTGTCGGTCCTTCCCAGCCTTCACTCACTGCTGCGCGATTTGGTCGCTGGCATGGCACGGCTAGGCTGGCCGGCCGCGCGGGTTCGGTCCCAGGCTGGCAACGGCAACGGCGGCACCGCCTGTCGTTTTGCCCTGGACTCCCGGCCATCCCACCTGCCCCCACCTCCCCCTGCCCTTCTCTCGTCTCACCTACACTCTGCCGCCGCCACATCCATCGAGGCTCCCAGCAACACCAACACCGGACTCTACACCACCCCCCCCTCCCCATTCGCTGACTCTGTGTTCCATGTTACTCGTTGTTGTTACTTGTTGTTTTTGTGTCTCCCATATATGTGTATCCTATTATTGTCAGCGTCTTTGAGCCATGGAAAAGCGCTATATAAATTCAATAAATTATTATTATTATTATTATTATGATGATGAAGGTGATGATGATGATGATTATGGTGATGATGATGAAGGTGATTATGGTGATGATGATGATGATTATGATGAAGGTGATTATGGTGATGATGATGATGATTATGGTGATGATGATGATGGTGATGAAGGTGATGAAGGTGATGATGATGATTATGGTGATGATGATGATGATGATGATGAAGGTGATGATGATGATGGTGATGATGATGATGATGAAGGTGATGATGATGATGATGGTGATGGTGATGATGATGATGAAGGTGATGATGGTGATGATGATGATGATGATGAAGGTGATGATGATGATGATGAAGGTGATGAAGGTGATGATGATGAAGGTGATTATGGTGATGATGATGGTGATGATGATGATGATGATGATGAAGGTGATGATGAAGGTGATGATGATGATGATGAAGGTGATTATGGTGATGATGATGATGATGATGATGATGAAGGTGATTATGGTGATGATGATGATGATGATGATGATGATGAAGGTGATTATGGTGATGATGATGATGATTATGGTGATGATGATGGTGATGAAGGTGATGATGA
>NW_027663321.1:47500-60000 GCF_963989245.1 Nansenia antarctica | reverse complement strand
TCTGTGTATGTGTGTGTATGTGTGTGTCTGTCTGTCTGTGTATGTGTGTGTATGTGTGTGTGTGTCTGTCTGTGTATGTGTGTGTGTGTGTGTGTGTGTGTGTGTGTGTCTGTGTGTGTGTGTGTGTGTGTGTATATGGAGAAGGCGGTGCACCTTTGACCCCTGGCCTAGAGGAAGCCTTTTCAACCAAGATCTTGAAATCCCAACAGCTGGAGCAGGCCATGTCACAACTGGGTTACAGATGTAAACTTTAGTTTTCATGTTTGCCAGCCTGGGCCGTGTTCATAAGCTTGTTGTCAGAGTTGTTCAGATGGCTGGTCTTCCTAAGAGAAGCTAAACAGTTAGCACAGTACTGCTCAGTATCTGCTGTTATTGGTAGCCGCTCAATATGGAGAAGGCGGTGCTTCCTGTACCCATGATCTGTCAACCCACTGGTATCATCATCTGGTGTGAATAACATCCTGTGTGTAGCATAACTGGTTGAATAACATCCTGTGTGTAGCTTAACTGGTTGTTAATAACATCCTGTGTGTAGCAGAACTGGTTGTTAATAACATCCTGTGTGTAGCATAACTGGTTGTTAATAACATCCTGTGTGCAGCATAACTGGTTGTTAATAACATCCTGCGTGCAGCATAACTGGTTGTTAATAACATCCTGTGTGTAGCATAACTGGTTGTTAATAACATCCTGTGTGCAGCATAACTGGTTGTTAATAACATCCTGTGTGTAGCATAACTGGTTGTTAATAACATCCTGTGTGTAGCATAACTGGTTGTTGGCTCAGCACTACTGTAACTGACTGTTTCCATAATGTCAAAATGCACTGATAGTATTTATGTCCTTTACATATTGTACATTTATGTGGACCTAAATAAAGCATTTAAAATGTGTGTGTGTGTGTGTGTGTGTGTGTGTGTGTGTGTGTGTGTGTGTGTGTACTGCTTGCGTCTTCGCTGACGTCAGTAGTGCCCTGTTGAATGGGGGTGGGGGCGGGGGAGGACAGGGGGAGGACAGGGGGAGGGTGGGGGGAGGCAGGGGGGAGACATGGGGTACAAAGACGATCAGGGGGGTCATAAACCCTCATTACCCTCCTACATACCACACACACACACACACACACACACACACACACACCACACACACACACACACACACACACCACACACACACACACACACACACACCACACACACACACACACACACACACACACACACCACACACACACACACACACACACAGACACACCACACACACACACACACACACACACACGTATACCAGGTGATCAATCAGCCTGCTCTGTATGTGTGTCTGTGTGTGGTGTGTGTGTGTGTGTGGGGGGGGGGGATGCCCTACGCACTCTCACACACCCCCGTGACGCAGGAAGCATTCCTCCCCCCCCCCCCTTCCCCCCCTCCTCCCCCCCCTCCTCCCCCCCTCACAGAGACACACACACACACACACACACACACACACACACACACACACACGCACACACACACAGCTGTAGGTATAAAGTGAGTGTATGTTTCTGCCTGGTGAACATCACTAAGCAACAGGTGTCCTTCAACCCAAACTCCTCAACACTCGCTCTGTGTGTGTGTGTGTGTGTGTGTGTGTGTGTGTGTGTGTATGTCTGTGTGTGTGTGTGTGTGTGTGTGTGTGTGGATGTCTGTGTGTGTGTATGTCTCTGTGTGTGTGTGTGTGTGTGTGTGTGTGTGTGTATGTCTGTGTGTGTGTGTGTGTGTGTGTGTGTGTCTGTCTGTGGGTGTGTGTGTGTGGATGTCTGTGTGTGTGTTTGTGTGTGTCTGTCTGTGGGTGTGTGTGTGTGGATGTCTGTGTGTGTGTTTGTGTGTGTCTGTCTGTGGGTGTGTGTGTGTGGATGTCTGTGTGTGTGTTTGTGTCGATCGATCTATCTACCTATCTATCTATCTATCCTTCTATCTGTCTATCTATCTATCTATCTATCTGTCTATCTATCTATCTATCCATATATCTATCTATCTATCTATCTATCTACCTATCTATCTATCTATATATCTATCTATCTATCTATCCATATATCTATCTATCCATATATCTGTCTATCTATCTATCTGTCTATCTATCTATCTATCTATCTGTCTATCTATCTATCTATCTATCTATCTACCTATCTATCTATCTATCCATATATATCTATCTATCTATCTATCTATCTATCTACCTATCTATATATCTATCTATCTATCTACCTATCTATCTATCTATCTATCTACCTATCTATCTATCTATATATCTATCTATCTATCAATCACACACATTTATTTATTCATTTCCGTTCCCAACACTATCGTTACCATGGTAACCGGATGTGTTAGCTAGTCTTTACCTTACCTAGTTTAACCAACTTACAGTTTTTCTCAATTGCTTTGGTGCATTCCTCTGATCAGAATTAAAATTCTCATAACTGTTAGTTCAACCTCCACAACATTTAGTCATTTGTGCACATCATAGTAGCAGTTTCTCATTCCTTCCAACAAATTGCAAATGCTTTGGACATGCATCAATTGCTGTCATACAATTCTCTGCTGTTTTATAACATTATCATTTGCTTATGTCATGTCAGTCAAAATGAACTATACTCATGAATGATGAATAGTCATTCCCTATAAAACGAATAGTCCTCATTTCATTGCTTGAGTCATTACATACAAAAATGTTGAACAAGTTGTCAAAATCTGTCAAGCAAATTTTATACATTTCTTTATTTCATTTTCTTTAGTTTTTTCCTGAAAAAACAATTTCTCTCAGCTTTCACTGATGAGGATGTTACGGCTGGGCCGTCACACACGCCCTCCCCCGCCCCCACAGCTCGAGCACCCGCCCCCACAACTCGAGCACAGCGTGCTCTCCGCCGCAGGTGAAGCTCGTTCCCGGTGATTGGAGGGTTATCCAGCCACAGTCAAACCAACACACCTGTCTCCACTCCCAATTAACCCTCTGGCTACATCTACCCTGGACTCCCTTCATTCATCGTCAGTTCTTCCCTAAGAATGACCTGGCAAGTATCCTCTGTGATTAGTTATGAACTTTGCTCTTGTGCCTATTCTTGTGATTCGTTGATATCTTGTGTACTGGCCTACCGTGGAGACTTACCCTGCTTTCCTGTTCCTCCACAGCCCATGCCAACCACTACCGCCATCCCGCCAGGTTGAAACCCCCAGCCCGCCAGGCTGAAACCTCCGGACTCATCATCTGTGTTTCCACCCACCTGCACTGTAAATAAATACCCTACGGGGCTAACACTGTATTCTGCCTCCGGTGTCGTGTCCTTGAGCTCCCTCGCCCCCGTGTCATAACAGAAGAACTGACCATGCAATTGGGCTCAGACGACACGAAGGACCGGGCACCATCTCCCACCCCTGGATCCGGCCCGACGGCTATCCAGATCCTCGCTGAACACACTCACCTCCTCCAGGCGGCCGCTACAGCGTGCCAGGCCCTGAACACTCGCATGACAACCCAGGAGGCTAACCAGGAGCACCGCGCCACCCAGATGCAGCACCTCATCTCTACGACCCAAGCGCTTACAGCACAGGTGGCCGCGCTCGCAGCCTTTGCCCCCCCCCCTGCTCTCCCTGACCCTGCCCAGCTACCGGCACCACCTACTGGACAGCCACGGGAGCCCCACCTAGCCAGCCCCCGCCCCTTCGACGGAGCCTTCGCCCAGTTCCGAGGCTTCATCCTCCAGTGCGAGTTGGTGTTCTCGCATCAGCCCAGCCAGTTCTGGTCGCCGGCAGCCCGGGTGGCGTTCATCACCAACCTCACCACCGGCGACGCCCTGAATTGGGTCCAGGCCACCCTCTGCGCCCGCCCTGACCTGTTCGGTGACTACGCTACCTTCCTCACGGAGTTCAAGAGGGTTTTCGACCACCCCACTGCCGGACAGGAGGTCGGGGCGCGACTGATGTCACTCCACCAGGGGAACCGGACCGCGGCGGCCTACTCTACCGAGTTTCGCACCCTGGCAGCCGGAAGCGGATGGAATGACAGGGCACTGCGATCTGCTTTCCGCCAGGGGCTGAGTGAGGCCATCAAGGACGAGCTCGTCCGGGACAGACCCGCCGCCCTGGACGAACTAGTGGCCCTAGCCATCGACGTTGACGAGCGCTCCCGGGAGCGTCGGAGAGAGAGAGGGCGCTACCAGACCAGCTCGCCACGCCCCCAGGACCCTATCGTCACAGCCAACCCCTCCTCCGCACGGGAGTCGACCTACACCCCATGCACTGGCGAGGAGCCGATGCAGCTTGGTCGAGCCCGCCTCACCACGGCGGAGAAGGAGAGGAGAAGGGCCCAGGGCCTGTGCCTCTACTGTGGAGAGAAGGGACACCTCCGTGACACCTGCCCGTCCCTATCAAAAGGGCAGGCTCACCCGAAGGGGGAATCCGGGTGAGCCGTGTCTCTCAATCCCCACCTACCACCAGCCCAGCCAGGTTCTCTGTCACCCTCTCCTGGCAGGGGCAGAACCTCACGGTCGAGGCCATTATTGACTCGGGAGCAGACGAGAACTTTATGGACGCCCAGCTGGCCCGCTCAGCTGCCGTTCCCCTCGTTGCCCTCGAGACCCCCCTCTCCGTCTCAGCCCTAGACGGACACAGCCTGGGGCCTCTCACCCACCGCTCTACACCCCTCTCCTTGACCGTCTCTGGGAACCATGTGGAGGAGATCCGGTTTTACATCCTCAAGACCCCCCAGTCCCCGCTCATCCTGGGACGACCGTGGCTCGAGCTCCACATTCCCCATGTCAGCTATGGTGAGGGACGTATCCTGAGCTGGAGTACCGCATGCTACGCCCGGTGCCTCCGTGCCGCCCATACCCCCACATCGCTTCTGCGACCGCCTCCGGCTCCCCCTGACCTCTCCTCCATCCCAGAGGTCTACCACGACCTCGGAGAGGCCTTCAGCAAGGAGCGTGCTCGCACCCTGCCGCCTCACCGGCCCTACGACTGTGCCGTCGAGCTCCGCCCTGGCAACAAACTTCCGGTCAGTCGCCTCTACAACCTTGCCCCCCCGGAGAAGGCAGCCATGGACACCTACATCTCCGACTGTCTGGCTGAGGGGCTCATCCGTCCATCACACTCCCCGGTGGCAGCGGGGTTTTTCTTCGTGAAGAAGAAGGATGGAACCCTCAGGCCATGCATTGACTACCGTGAGCTCAATGCCATCACCGTCCGGAACACCTATCCTCTCCCCCTCATGAGCTCCAACTTTGAGCCCCTCCTTGGGGCCACCATCTTCACTAAGCTGGACCTCCGGAACGCCTACCATCTGGTCCGGATTCGTGAGGGTGACGAGTGGAAGACGGCGTTCAAGACCCCCCGTGGCCACTATGAGTACCTTGTCATGCCCTTTGGTCTCACTAACGCCCCTTCCGTCTTTCAGGCCCTCATGAACGACGTCCTCAGGGACATGCTGGACATCTTTGTCGTCCTCTACCTGGATGACATCCTAGTATTCTCCAGGAACCCTGAGGAGCATGTCCAACATGTCCGCCTAGTCCTCCAGCGCCTACTGGAGAATCGCCTTTTTATTAAGGCTGAGAAGTGCTCGTTCCACACTCACTCTGTGGAATTCCTGGGGCTCATCGTGGAGGGTGGGTTGACTCGCCCTGACCCCAAGAAGACTCGGGCCGTCGTCGAGTGGGGCCAACCTACCACCCGGAAACAGCTGCAGTCATTTCTCGGCTTTGCCAACTTCTACCGGCGATTCATCCGGGACTTCAGCCGGGTAGCCGCCCCCCTCACTGCCCTCACCTCCCCCCTGCGCCAGTTCACGTGGACACCAGCAGCCAGCGCTGCCTTCAGTGACCTGAAGAGGCTCTTCACCTCGGCGCCGGTCCTAATCAACCCAGACCCCTCTAGGCCCTTCATTGTGGAAGTGGACGCCTCAGACACGGGCGTCGGTGGCGTGCTCTCTCAACGATCGGAGGACCAGACCGTGCACCCCTGCGCCTTCTACTCCCGCCGTTATACCTCCGCCGAGGCCAACTACGACATCGGGAACCGCGAGCTGCTGGCGGTGGTGGAGGCGTTCCACGAGTGGCGGCACTGGCTGGAGGGCGCAGAGCACCCCTTCACCGTCTGGTCGGACCACAAGAACCTAACCTACATCAAGTCGGCCAGGCGGTTGAACTCCCGTCAGGCACGCTGGGCCCTGTTCCTCGGGCGGTTTAACTTCCACCTCACGTTCCGTCCGGGCTCCCTGAACGCCAAGGCTGACTCCCTTTCTCGGCTCCATGCCGCAGAGGAGGAACCCACCACTCCTGACACCATCGTTCCATCCTCCCGGGTCGTTGGAGTGGTCACCCTGGAGATCGAGGCGGTGGTCAGAGCTGCACAGCGCACCCAGCCAGATCCCCGACCGGGGTCCCCCGGCCGTCTCTTCGTCCCGGACGCCGTCAGGACCAAGGTGATGCAGTGGGGCCACGCCAGCCGCTTCGCCTGCCATCCTGGGGCCCTACGCACACTGTCCTTCCTGCGCCGGCGGTTCTGGTGGTCCACCATGGCCGCGAACGTCAGGGAGTTCGTCTCGGCCTGCCCTACCTGCGCTCGCAGCAAGGCATCCCACCGGCCGCCTTCAGGACTGCTGCGGCCTCTACCCGTGCCCGGTCGACCGTGGTCCCACCTCGCCATGGACTTCGTGACCGGCCTTCCCCCGTCCCTAGGCAACACGGTCATCCTCACCATCGTGGACCGCTTCTCCAAGTCCGTGCGGTTGGTAGCTCTGGCAAAGCTACCGACCTCGGCGGAGACGGCGGAGCTACTCACCACCCACGTCTTCCGGCTTTACGGGCTTCCCCAGGATGTGGTTTCCGACCGTGGCCCCCAGTTCACATCCAAGGTGTGGCAGGCCTTCTGTTCGGGGATTGGGGCCACGACCAGCCTCTCCTCCGGCTACCATCCCCAGACCAATGGGCAGGCGGAGAGAGCCAACCAGAGCCTGGAGTCGGCACTCCGCTGCATGTCCTCCCTCCATCCATCCTCCTGGAGCAAGGACCTACCCTGGGTGGAGTACTCCCTGAACGCCATGGTGAATGAAGCCACCGGCCGGTCCCCCTTCGAGTGCTCCTTGGGGTACCAGCCACCCCTGCTTTCTACCCAGGAGGGCGAAGCGTCGGTACCATCAGTCCTGGCACACCTCCTTCGCTGTCGTCGGGTCTGGACCTCCGTACGCTCGGCCTTGCTTCGGGCCACCGCCCGAACTACCCGAAGCGCCAACCGTCGTCGCACTCCAGCTCCGGTGTACCAGGTGGGCCAGAGGGTCTGGCTCTCCACGGCGGATCTCCCCCTCAATGTCCCCTCCCGGAAGTTGGCGTCGAGGTACATCGGCCCCTACGCCATCGACCGGGTCATCAACCCCGCTGCCATCCGGCTGGTCCTCCCTCACTCCCTCCGTCGGATCCACCCGGTGTTCCACGTCTCCCGGGTTAAGCCCCATGTCGCCAGCGACCTGATGCCACCAGCCCCTGCACCGCCCCCTCCTCAGTTGGTGGATGGCCACCCCCAGTGGGCGGTAAGGAGGCTCCTCAGGGCTCGTCGCTGTGGCCGGGGTTTCCAGTACCTGGTGGACTGGGAAGGATATGGCCCAGAGGAACGGAGCTGGATTCCCCGGTCCCAGATCATGTCCCCAGCCCTCAGGGACTTCTATCGGG
Source organism: Nansenia antarctica (assembly GCF_963989245.1). Lineage (NCBI taxonomy): Eukaryota > Metazoa > Chordata > Actinopteri > Argentiniformes > Microstomatidae > Nansenia > Nansenia antarctica. The sequence continues at coordinate 52,301 of NW_027663321.1, read as the reverse complement.
CCCACCCGGAGGCTCCGGGCCGGTCGCCAGGAGGCTCCCCCTCGGGGGGGGGTCCTGTTACGGCTGGGCCGTCACACACGCCCTCCCCCGCCCCCACAGCTCGAGCACCCGCCCCCACAACTCGAGCACAGCGTGCTCTCCGCCGCAGGTGAAGCTCGTTCCCGGTGATTGGAGGGTTATCCAGCCACAGTCAAACCAACACACCTGTCTCCACTCCCAATTAACCCTCTGGCTACATCTACCCTGGACTCCCTTCATTCATCGTCAGTTCTTCCCTAAGAATGACCTGGCAAGTATCCTCTGTGATTAGTTATGAACTTTGCTCTTGTGCCTATTCTTGTGATTCGTTGATATCTTGTGTACTGGCCTACCGTGGAGACTTACCCTGCTTTCCTGTTCCTCCACAGCCCATGCCAACCACTACCGCCATCCCGCCAGGTTGAAACCCCCAGCCCGCCAGGCTGAAACCTCCGGACTCATCATCTGTGTTTCCACCCACCTGCACTGTAAATAAATACCCTACGGGGCTAACACTGTATTCTGCCTCCGGTGTCGTGTCCTTGAGCTCCCTCGCCCCCGTGTCATAACAGAGGAGGAGTGTGTGAAGCATTGCATGTAATTGTAACCAATGATAAGCCACTTCTCCACAGTCACTCAGAGCTGAGTCCCATGAACCCTCAATTGGCAAGCATATATGAACCGAGCAGGACATAGTGTGTACCATTTGATTTTGACAATACTGTGACACAGAAATAGAAGGTCAGCATCGTGGAAGAGGGGCGAGGATGCGGGGAGGAAGGGGAAGGGGACAAAACAGGGGAAGAGGAAGAAGAGGCCAAGTACATAGGCAGATTCCTGATGAAATTAGGGCTACAATTGTGGACCATGTTGTCAATCACGGCCTCACAATCAGCTTGTTAAGTCTGACGTCAAAAGTGACGTTTAACTATTTCCGGGTCTAAACCAGAAATTCTCCGCACCAGAGTACCTCTGAACTACAGCGGTAGAATGACAGTTTAATCGTTTTTTAGACTCGGATCTATTCATACAACAAGGGACACAGCACTTTCCCGTTTTCTCCATATTGTCAGGGTATTTGAGCCTCGGAAAAGCGCTATATAAATATAATTTATTATTATTATTATTTCTCCATTTCGAAGACAGCGCCTCAGCCAACGTTGGACCCGGAAACACGTCACGACTTAACAAGCGGATGGCTGAGGCAGGCCGAAGGGTGCAGCCAAATGTTGGGAGAACCACTGTAAATTCAATTATTCAAACATTTTGTCGGGAACAGGTGTGTATATTGGACAGTAATTCAGCACTAAATCTGCACTGCACTACTGTCATTGTGTCATACATGAAGCTTACAGTGGGACAAGAACTTGTCACTTTTTACATTTTACATTTAGACTTACAGCTTTACTGCAGCACAGATTTACTGTATTGTAGTGTAAAGTAGTGTTACAGTGTAGGAGTTGGAGCGTACAAACGAAACGGAGACTTGGTGCCAGTATAAAGCCGAGCATTTATTTAACTGATGACATCGCGCCCATAGCAACACACAACACTTTCCTTCAATGTTACCTGTAACCCCCATACGTCACACCCCATACGTCACACCCCATACGTCACATCCATTACGTCACACCCCAGTGACCGGCGTTAAAGTGCCCGCACACAATTCCCCATAACCAAACACACAGGTGAATTATGTACATCAGTAACATCCTAGTATTGTCCGCTACAGATATGTTTCCAGGGGAGGATGATATCCATGAGGGGAATTGTGGGTTCCAGATGGATGACAGTTTAAATCCAGATGAAAGGCCTACTAAGAATAGAGCTGTTGAACAGAATGTAGGAACTGCCAGTGACTCCCTAGCATCTGACTCATACCACACCGCAGATAACTCATTTATTACATCTGTCCGAAAAAAGAAACAAGTAGCAGTAATCTATGATAGATAGAACTTGATGACCAGTGGATTGGATGAATCTTTCAAAGGTTTAGGATCCTCTACACCAAAATCTGTCAGAACCAGTTCTTTCAAGGTCAGGAAAAGCTTTGGATTGAGTCCCCCCAGAATTCACCATCATTGAGAACAGTCAGTCACCATTGCGGATCACCCGTAGAACCGGAGCAGGGACTGAAAGTTCAACAGGGGAATGAGGGAACTCTGCTTATGAGGGACAGCAGGTGGTCTTTCAGAGGCTTTGCGGGGGCGTGGGGGCCGAGCCAACCCCACGGGCTGGTCCAGATCCATGTGAGCTGGTTTAAGTCTGTCCACTGAAATGTAATCTGGCTTACCCCCGATGTCCACCAGAAAAGCCTTGTCTCCAGTCTCCAGAACCCGAAACGGTCCGTCATAGGGCGATTGAAATGGCCCTCAGTGAGCTGGGTGTAGGTCACCTGTGCAGTCATTACAAGGACCTTTATCTGACCCTGGCCTCCATGGGTCCAGGACGGAGACCGATTCTGCTTGAGAAAGGTTTTGCGCTGAGTAGTTGTTCACTTGCAGGCCACTTTGAGGTTCAAATGTCTTGTAACTGTTGTAGCTGCCAGAGCCAGAGCAATCTGAGCCGTTCTGCTCTAACACAAGCTTGGGCGGAGAGAGGAACATGTGGGAGTGGGAATTAGTGTGAGCTACGGAGCCTCCCAAATATGTAGCACTATCCACAGGCTTCCACTGTGCCATAGTGGAGTGGGCCGGATGGGGGAGGCTTTGAGACGTGGGCTGGATGAGGGAAACACCTGCTGAGAGATAAAGTGGCGCTTCAGGGAGTGAGAATCATAGTAGCTCTTCCGGCACCCAGGTTCAAGACATCGAAACTGCTTCCGTTTTTGATGAGTTAAGATGAGGTCATTACTGTGAAGAAGAATGATATTGCATCAGGTGCATTACAATGAAACAATTATTTTTTAAAGTACTATATTATAGACCAAAGCCACAATCTAAGAGCATACCAGCCAACACAAATGCAGTGTTTCCTCTACATGCATTTCATCGTGGCGGGCCACCACGATGGAATTTCCTCCGCCACCATTCAGATTTCTCAACAAAAAAATAAATAAAAGATTTAGGCCGCTTTTCAGACCTTCACAGCGCTAGACACACCCACAAGCGCGAAGCGACGCGCTTGCAAAACTGTTTTGTGATTGGTCGAATACATCTAGGCTGCGTCTAGTCTACAAACTACGATCCTCCACTCCTATCACCGTGGACACAGCAAGGAGCGAATTCCCGGGTAGAAATATTTCCTCTCCCCGCTGTCAGCGGTAAGCGGTACTTTCCTCCAGCAGCGGTAAATGAGGCACCCTTTGCGGCTTAATAACTTTGGTTCTCCGGGGGTTACGGTAAAAATTCCAATGTGTCCGGAAAGAGGACAAGCCATGGAATCGAAAAGTTTTTGAATGGAGTCGATCCTCCACTCCTATCACCGTGGACACAGCAAGGAGCGAATTCCCGGGTAGAAATATTTCCTCTCCCCGCTGTCAGCGGTAAGCGGTACTTTCCTCCAGCAGCGGTAAATGAGGCACCCTTTGCGGCTTAATAACTTTGGTTCTCCGGGGGTTACGGTAAAAATTCCAATGTGTCCGGAAAGAGGACAAGCCATGGAATCGAAAAGTTTTTGAATGGAGTCGATCCTCCACTCCTATCACTGTGGACACAGCAAGGAGCGAATTCCCGGGTAGAAATATTTCCTCTCCCCGCTGTCAGCGGTAAGCGGTACTTTCCTCCAGCAGCGGTAAATGAGGCACCCTTTGCGGCTTAATAACTTTGGTTCTCCGGGGGTTACGGTAAAAATTCCAACGTGTCCGGAAAGAGTCGTGGGAGACGATTTTTTTATTGACAACGGAATTACATGCTGGAAAAACATGCAGACACAGACAATAAGAGACACACGGGAGAAGTACAGGAAAACATTTTATTTTTTTGGGCCATCCTCGAGTTTTGGCTGAAATTACGTCGTTGTTTTGAGCGCACGTGCACGCGAAAAAATCGCGCGCGCGGTCAGCGCTGCGGCGCTAGGGGGTGGCTACTGGGGCTCAAGCCCCGGATGTTTTCTGAAAAGCCCCGAATGTTTTACTTAAAAATAAAAATAAAAAAATAAAAAAAATACAATCTCGTGAGTAACGTGCAGTACCGGAGTCCAACAGAGAGGCAGCAGCTGCGCGACATTAGCCTGCATACTGCGTAGCCTACCCTGCCCTGAAGAAGAAGTGATCTCAATCAGTGCCTGACTTGCAAAAGTGTAAGGATGGATATCCGAAAGTTGTTTTCAACAAAACAAGCGCCAAGAACTGTTGCAGCAGCCGTATCAGCAGCTGACAACAATGACATCACCAGCAGTGATGACACAGATGATGTTTCAGGTTTGTGAATCTTATTAGAAAGGTGACTGACTCACTGACACTACTTTTCCGGTTTGCTAATGCTAGCTGGCTATCATAACATAACGTTATGTTATAATGAAAATGAAACATAGCAAGGTACTGTTACGGTACATGGTAAGAAATCAAACAAAGGATAATACTTATACAAATAAAGTGAATAACAGGCTGATAGTCTTTGATATCTGCACTCTGGTTGACTGAGTAACAAGTGAAAAAGAATGATGTAACGTTAATGTTACAGCTAGTAAACATGGAGTAACCACATTAAGTATGCCCTTATGGTAGTATGTATGTATACAGAACATGACTCAAATCTATCCTAAGATGTAACGCTAACTAACTAAGTTTGTTTAATGTCCCAGGGGGGATTTGATTTCACAGTACTATACACAGGCCAACAAT
>NW_027663321.1:22500-42500 GCF_963989245.1 Nansenia antarctica | reverse complement strand
AGACTGATGGACTCCATGCCACGCCGCATTGCTGCAGTAATTCAGGCAAAAGGAGCCCCAACTAAGTATTGAGTGCTGTACATGCTCATACTTTCCATGTTCATACTTTTCAGTTGGCCAACATTTAAAAAAAAAAAAAAAACTTGTTTTGTATTGGTCTTAAGTAATATTCTAATTGTCTGAGATTCTGAATTTGGGGTTTTCATTAGTTGTCAGTAATAATCATCCAAATTAAAAGCAATAAACACTTGAAATATATCAGTCTGTGTGGAATGAATGTATATACAAGTTTCACTTTTTGAATGGAATTACTGAAATAAATCAACTTTTTGATGATATTCTAATTATATGACCAGCACCTGTATATGTATATTATATTAATATACATATATATTATATATTATAATATTATTATATATATATATGTATATATTATTATTATTATTGCTGTTATTCTTATTCTTATTCTTATTATACGAGTATCTCCTTCCCCCTTTTAGTCTGAATGACCAACGAGGGCCGCCAATCAGCTACGAGTATCTCCGCCCCCCTTTCGTCTGAATGACCAACGAGGCCGCCAATCAGATAAGAGTATCTCCCGCCCCCCTTTCGTCTGAATGACCAACGAGGGCCGCCAATCAGCTACGAGTATCTCCGCCCCCCTTTCGTCTGAATGACCAACGAGGCCGCCAATCAGATAAGAGTATCTCCCGCCCCCCTTTCGTCTGAATGACCAACGAGGGCCGCCAATCAGATACGAGTATCTCCGCCCCCCTTTTCGTCTGAATGACCAACGAGGGCCGCCAATCAGATAAGAGTATCTCCCGCCCCCCTTTCGTCTGAATGACCAACGAGGCCGCCAATCAGATACGAGTATCTCCGCCCCCCTTTTCGTCTGAATGACCAACGAGGGCCGCCAATCAGATACGAGTATCTCCCGCCCCCCTTTTAGTCTTGAATGACCAACGAGGGGCGCCAATCAGATACGAGTATCTCCGCTCCCCTGCGTCCGAACGACCAATGAGGGCTTGGCAGGGCTGGGGGGGGGCGGGTCTCTGGTACCGCTAGCATAGCCGCCTGCTAACCCACCACAACAAGCCACCGCTCCTCCGCTGAAGCCTGGTTAAAGCCGTGTTAAGCCTAAAGCACCTCGCCTGTTACATCCGTCTGAGGAGACAGTAAGTGTGTGCATGAGAACACTTAGCTAGGAGATAACAGGAAGCAGCGTTGGTTTCATTCTGAGCTGATTTTTAAAAGCCGTTTTCCATCTCCGACGGTGTGTTCGTTGTGTTGCAGTGTTGCTGTGAGCTAGCCGCGTTAGCTTTGTTAGCTTCCGTCACTCACACAGTGTTACCTCACAGCCTCGCCTAACCGCTGTTAACCCGCTGCTGTGTGTACATGTGCTGCGTTATATTATATTATGTACAACATATGACGTTATTATGTTATGTTACTACGTGTTCACAGTGTAGCGAGGCAGCTAGCTAGCAGCAGGCTGTGTTGGGACACAGAGGGTTAGCTAGCAGAGGCTAGCAGCGCTGCTGGGGGAGGGGCTCGAGCTCTGCGCTGCGCTGCTTTGAGCGGGAAGAAGCAAATGGCGGCTGGCCTATTGTCTGTGTTCGCTGCCTGAGCGCTGCGAGAGGCCACGTGACCCCCTCTGCCTCTCGTCCAATCAGATTACTATCGCTGCCTGAGCGCTGCTAGAGGCCACGTGACCCCCTCTGCCTCTCGTCCAATCAGATTACTATTGTCTGTGTTCGCTGCTAGAGCGCCCTGGTCTAACCCTGGCGGCCACGTGACTGCCTCTCGTCCAATCAGATTACTTGGGTCCCTTTATGACGTTGAACCCAGTGTGTGTCGCTCAGGCGAATTTACGAACGCGGCCTATTGTCTATGTAGCATGCTAGGTGGCTAACAGGGTTGTCTATGTAGCATGCTAGGTGGCTAACAGGGTTGTCTATGTAGCATGCTAGGTGGCTAACAGGGTTGTCTATGTAGCATGCTAGGTGGCTAACAGGGTTGTCTATGTGATATTTCAGTGTTTATTTTGTAATAAATCTGCAAAAATGTCTACAAGTCTGTGTTTTTCTGACAATATTGGGTGCTGTGTGTGCATGAACGAGGAAAAAAATTAAATTAATTGATTTTAGCAAATGGCTGCAATATGACAGAGTGAAAGATTTGGGTCTGAATACTTTCCGAACCCACTGTATATATACATGTATATTATATTATTATATTATTATAAATTATATATATGTATACTATATATACATGTGTATATTATATTATTATAAATTATATATATATTATATCATTATATAATAATAATTTATTTAAATATTTTTTTCTGAATGTTGTCGACTGTTGGATAATGAAAGGCCAGGCCATGGGGAAGGACGTGAACAAGCCTAAGGGTCGTATGTCGGCGTACGCCTACTTCGTGCAGACCTGCCGCGAGGAGCACCGGAGGAAGAGCCCCGAGATCCCTGTCAACTTCGCTGAGTTCTCCAAGAAATGCTCTGAGAGATGGAGGGTGAGCTGTCCTACTACTATTACTACTACTACTACTAGGGATGCACGATATTATCGGCACCGATATTTATCGGCCCGATAATGGGAAATTAATGTTTATCGGTTTTTATCGGTTTTATTAAATTGTAGCCGATATAGAGCCGATAATATGAAGCCGGAAATATTTCTGTTTCCGCGCTCATGATGCTGCGCCTGCGTACAGGCACGCAGTGTATAGACGAGACGAGAGCGAAACATGAGAGCTTCCCCGGTGTGTCTGACATTCTGCAGAGTTTCTGAGGCAGATAGTGCGTTTGCAATTTGCAACACATGTTCGACAAAAGTTCGGAGAGGAGGGCAAAGGTCTACGAGTTACAACACAACGAATCTCATAAGTCACCTTAAGATTCACCATTGCAAGCACGCTGTATGGAAGGAATATCAAGCAGAAGGTAGCCTAGCCGCGGTGCCTATTGAACACGCATTTGAATTGTATTCAGTTTGTATATTAGGGAACACCAATGGAAAACGTGTCTATTATTTAGGTGAGAATGTGAATGTAGGCTATACAAGACAAGTTGTTTACAAGGAAAACATGCACTTTTTGTTTTTCCATGTCAGTGCAATTTATTTTGAATTCTTATGCAAAACGTTTGATGGGCTTTATCACAACCTACCTCATCCTCATGCACTAAAAGTAGCATAGCCCTTTTCAGTTGCTTTATTAAGCATACTAGTGTAGCCTACTATGTGCCTTGTGTCATTCTGTTTATCTGCAGACTAAGCAGCCATTTGGCACTAGTTTCTGTAAAAGTTCTATAAAACTTTTGGTTCTTTAAAAGTCTTTATTTTTGTATTGACTGATGCACTTTATTTATTTTTTGATATTTTATTTATGCATTTTCAATTTACAGGGATGCACTTTATTTTTGACACTTTTTTGATCTAATTACTCGTAGGTGAGCCTTTTTTGTTTTCATAAAAGGAGGCCAGATCTTGGCTAAAAAAAGCATTGTGCACTGTCTATAACAGATTCTGTTTGTTAGAGGAAATGATAAATGAACATTTGAAGAGTCAGAAGTGTTCTCTTTGTTGTGTTAACAATAGTGATGTAAGTTAGATTTAGTGAGATCACTATGGAATATTAAATCATCAATCTTTGCTCACTACATAGCCTCACTACAGGTGTGCATGAACTACAGGTTATCAACTATGAAATTATATCTGTTCTCATATCGGTTCTCATATCGGTTATCGGCCACGAGAAGCGGGTAAACATCGGTATCGGTTGGAAAAAATGCATATCGTGCATCCCTAACTACTACTACTACTACTACTACTGCTACTACTACTACTGCTACTACTACTACTACTACTACTGCTACTACTACTACTACTATTACTACTACTACTGCTACTGCTACTACTACTATACTACTACTACTATACTACTACTACTACTACTACTACTACTACTACTACTACTACTACTACTACTACTACTACTACTACTGCTACTACTACTACTACTGCTACTACTGCTGCTACTACTACTCTGGGTGTGTGGGTGTGTGTGAGAGATGGAGAATCGCTTCGCGCGAAATGTCACCACTCCGCCCCAGCCCCGACTCGACCTGGAAATAATTAAATATTTTAAAATACATTTTCAACTCTAACCCTAACTCAAAAGTTTTGTCATTCTCTCTATCTTCCTCACATGCTCAGCAAACACACACACACACGCGAACGCGAACTTCGTAAGCCATCTCTCTATTCCAGTAAAGCAGCATCTGTAAGAGAACGCGTAGTAGAAAGTGTCTTTTGTTTTGTTTCATGGAAAACAGTGTTTATTTCAGATACTGGATACTGGTATGAACCCTGATGGTTCTGGTTACACTGGTATGAACCCTGATGGTTCTGGTTACACTGGTATGAACCCTGATGGTTCTGGTTACACTGGTATGAACCCTGATGGTTCTGGTTACACTGGTATGAACCCTGATGGTTCTGGTTACACTGGTATGAACCCTGATGGTTCTGGTTACACTGGTATGAACCCTGATGGTTCTGGTTATACTGGTATGAACCCTGATGGTTCTGGTTACACTGGTATGAACCCTGATGGTTCTGGTTACACTGGTATGAACCCTGATGGTTCTGGTTACACTGGTATGAACCCTGATGGTTCTGGTTACACTGGTATGAACTAGGGGTGTAACGGATCGCCCTCCACGGTTCGGAACGCGTGTGTACCGCGGATCAATTGCATTTATTAAAAAAATAAATAAAAAATACCTTTATTTTACCAGGAAGTCACATTGAGATTAAAACCTCTTTTACAAGAGAGACCTGGCCAAGACAGGGTCAAAATAGTAGCTTAAAAAACAGTTCAGATAACAAGACAGGACATAAGACAGTGGCAACAATACAATAAACAAACAATGGTAGGGGTATTTACAAGGTGATTAAAACATTGAGAAGTCTAACCAAAGCAGGTACAGCGAGCGGTGACCACATCCTTTAATCTACGCTTGAAGATACTTATGGAAATAAGGGCCTCTAATTTAAAAGTAGTCTGTAGGTCATTCCAAGACCAAGGGCCATAATAAGACAAGCTTGCCCTTCCAACATTGTTCATGATAAGTGGCACCTTGTATTGTAGCCATCTACGAGACCTGAGACCCGAGCCACTCGGTATAGGGATGAACTTCAGGCCCAGATAATTCGGTAAGAAGCCAGAGATGATTTTAAACACGAGTGTACCAGTGTTGGAGCCTTCTGACAGAAAGAGATGGCCATCCAACCAGACTATACAGTGTACAGTGATGGGTCCTGAAGGCACTATTGGTGATGTATCTTAGAACCGAATGATACAGGGGGTCTAGCTTGGATAAAGTGGACAGAGAAGCAAACCTATATACTGTATCACTGTTAACAAGTAATAATATTACTTAATATCTTACTTAATATCTCTTGTAAATCACAATGTAGAGTTGCCATGAAAAGATAGACGCGACAGTTGCGGGCTTTGTTTTACTCTAAAGCGCAATGATAGGTTGATAATGCGAAAGAAAAAGAATCCGTTGTTTGCTCACTACACGTGAAGCTGGGAATCCACAACAACAAGGCTGCGTTCGTAAATCCGCTCTGGAATCTGATCAGCGTTCAAGGAACGCCTCGTCCAATCAAATAACTTGGTCCCTTTATGACGTCGGACTCAGTGTGCGCTCCGGCGCTCTCAAAGCGAATTTACGAACGCGGCCCAAGTGTATCATGTTACGTTGTTCGGCGGAGAAGAACTCGAAATGCCTCCCTCGTCATTTAAATCCCATGTATGGGAGCACTTTGGCTTCTCTGTCAACTATGACGGGAGGCACGAAAAAGGTAGCTCGACAACTTCTGATAATGTAGGCATTTTTTTCATACCATGTTCAAAATAAGGGTTCACTTTATTATTTAGTTAAAAGTGGCATAAAACATGTTTATTCATCTGCTTTGAAGAGCCCAGTGATTCACTGCTGCAACCAGGCGCCTCCTCCCTCTCTCCTATCATTTAAATTGAGTGTATTTCAGTATAATTATGTAATGTTTGAGTGTAGAATATGTTATATATATATTATATATATATGTATGTATATATATATATATATTACCAGTTTTGACATCTTGAATGTTGTTGGTTTTTGTCACATAGTAAAAGTGGTGTTTTTACAGAATTCAAGGAAAAAGCAGTTTTTATAAAAACTAAAATGTTTTGTGTTGATCCGAAAAATGATCCGATCCGTGACTCAAAAACCGTGACACGATCCGATCCGTGAGTTAGGTGATCCGTTACACCCCTAGTATGAACCCTGATGGTTCTGGTTGCACTGGTATGAACCCTGATGGTTCTGGTTACATTGGTATGAACCCTGATGGTTCTGGTTACACTGGTATGAACCCTGATGGTTCTGGTTACACTGGTATGAACCCTGCTGGTTCTGGTTACACTGGTATGAACTGGTACTAACAGGGACAAAGCGGAGATTCCTTATGTAACAGCATCTAGACAACACAACACATAGGGCTTTCACACCGGCAAAGAACCGTGCCGGTTCGCGTTCGAGAACCTCCGAAAGTTGGTGCTGTCTGGCGAACGAGCCCGCGTTCACACCAGTGTAACCAGAACCATCCGCGTCATCAACGCTGGGTGATGAAGGGGCGGGATAAACAAAAATGTCACAACTAGATGGCAGCTACTTCACTGGAAAAGAGGATAATATCTTCCACTACAGTATCTAAAATAAACACAATTTTCTATAAAAACAAAACAAAATACACTTTCTATATGCGTTCTTTTACTAATCAGCTGCTCCGTTACTGGAATAGAAATGGCTTACGAAATCGCGTTCGCGTGTGTGTGTGTGTGTTTGCTGAGCATGTGAGGAAGATAGAGAGAATAACGAAACTTTTGATATTGTTTTTGATCACTAATGATTAGATTTAGATTAGATTACATTTTGTCTACTTCCTTCTTGCTGGTCTCTGCAGCCTAGAATATGACACACCCACTGACAACGTGACTGTTCTATTTTCTGGTTCCCGCTGCGAACCAACTTTTCAGGCTCCGAACCAATTGAGTTTCGGTCTGAACGCTCCGTCCGGTTCCAGACTTGGTTCTTTGCCGGTGTGAACGCCCTAACATAGAGTCTGTCCCCCTTCTAGCCCTGGTCTATCCCTGGTCTATCCCTGGTCCTATCCCTGGTCCTAACCCTGGTCCTAACCCTGGTCCTAACCCTGGTCCTAACCCTGGTCCTAACCCTGGTCTAACCCTGGTCCTATCCCTGGTCTATCCCTGGTCTAACCCTGGTCTAACCCTGGTCCTATCCCTGGTCCTATCCCTGGTCCTAACCCTGGTCTATCCCTGGTCCTAACCCTGGTCTATCCCTGGTCTAACCCTGGTCTATCCCTGGTCTAACCCTGGTCTAACCCTGGTCCTAACCCTGGTCTCCCCCTAGGCCCTGTCCCCTCCTGATAAGAAGAGGTTTGAGGACATGGCGATGGCAGACAAGGTTCGCTACAACAGAGAGATGAAGACCTACATCCCCCCCAAGGGCAGCAAGAGAGCCGGCAAGAAGTTCAAAGACCCCAACGCCCCAAAGAGACCCCCGTAAGATACACACTATACACTACACACACACTATACACACTATATACGCACCCAAGAGACCCCTGTAAGATACACACACACTATATACACTATACACAATATATACACTATACACACACTATACACACACACACACACTATATACACTATACACACACACTACACACTCTATACACACCCCAACGCCCCAAAGAGACCCCCGTAAGATACACACACACTATATATACTATACACACACACTATACACACACACCAGGGTTTCCGTTAGAAAAAAATTGTGCCGGTCAACGTGTCCGGGAAGATTTCAATTTACCGGACAAACGTGAGATATTCCGGTCATCATATTAAAATATAATATAGCTGTTTGTCGCGGTGATTACTGTTGTGTAACTCTTTGAGCCTCGGAAAAGCGCTATATAAATCTAATGAATTATTATTATTATTATTATTATATGCCGTTTAATGTCTTTCTCATCCGATACAATTAGATGCGAGCTATATAATATATAATAATATAACATGATTCGCATGCGCGCTATGCCATTATGTCCAGCGCTGAACGCGCGCCTCACTGGGAACTGAACAGACAGCATCGATCAATGAACGGACTCCACATTACGTTAACTGAAGTCTGTTAAATTGTTTGGGATTAATGTGAGTTTTCTATTTTCTCTTTCCAGTTTTACCCTTTTTATCAATAAAACAATGTCATTTCTATAACCAGGTCTCGCTGGTTGGGAAGGCATTTAGTTTAACTGCCTGTCAAATCATACTTAATCGGACTCGGGAGTACAACTCCTCCTCCGCCTTCACTGTGAGTAAACTGACTCTGAGAATGTCGTCACGTCACATTTTACCGTAATACCCTATGGGCCAGTTTCACAGACAAGGCTTAAGCCTAATCCTGGACTAAAAAGCATCTTCAATGGAGATTTTACATTGAAAGTGTGATTTAGTCCAGGACTAGGCTTAAGCCTTGTCTGTGAAACCGGCCCTATATGTTGGTTGAAGTGCAACATCTCAGCTTTCAGGGACAGTTGGAATTTTTTCGATAGCACAAACCGTTTAGAAATTACGGTAATTACAATGTTGTGTGCGGATTTGTGCCGGCGGAGGTACATTTCGGCGCAGAAGGGTTTTAAGAGGGAATTATTTTCACCGGACATAATGACCGAAGAGTTTTAAATTTGTCGGACTTCAACAAATTTTACCGGACAAAGACCGGTAATTACCGGTTAACGGAAACCCTGACACACACACTACATACACACCCCAACGCCCCCAAGAGACCCCCTGTAAGACACACACACACACACTCTATACACACACACACACACTCTATACACACACCCCAGCGCCTCGCCCTAACTGTGTTGTCTTCCAGGTCTGCCTTCTTCGTCTTCAACGCTGAGTTCCGTCCCACAGTGAAGCAGGAAATCCCAGGTGAGGGGGGGGTGGTGTGTGTGTGTGTATGAGGGTGTGGGTGTATGAGGGTGTGTGTGTGTGTGTGTGTGTGTGTGTGTGTGTGTGTGTATGAGTGAAATATTCTGTGTATGAGGGTGTGTGTGTGTGTGTTAGGGGTGCAGGGTTCAGTTGGTCCAGGGTTGGGTATGAACATGGTAGGTTTTGGGGTGTTTTTGTGTGTAAGGAGAAAAACAACTGTTACTTTAGTTTATTCTGCTTAAACTTATGGTACTTTAACATTCAGACACATTCCAGAATATGACTGGTACGGTATATTGTACATAGGTTAGCTCTGTCCATAGCTCTGTCCATAGGTCTGTCCATAGGTCTGTCCATAGCTCTGTCCATAGGTCTGTCCATAGCTCTGTCCATAGCTCTGTCCATAGGTCTGTCCATAGCTCTGTCCATAGGTCTGTCCATAGGTCTGTCCATAGCTCTGTCCATAGGTCTGTCCATAGGTCTGTCCATAGGTCTGTCCAGAGCTCTGTCCATAGCTCTGTCCATAGGTCTGTCCATAGCTCTGTCCATAGGTCTGTCCATAGGTCTGTCCATAGGTCTGTCCATAGCTCTGTCCATAGGTCTGTCCATAGCTCTGTCCATAGGTCTGTCCATAGCTCTGTCCATAGGTCTGTCCATAGGTCTGTCCATAGCTCTGTCCATAGGTCTGTCCATAGGTCTGTCCAGAGCTCTGTCCATAGCTCTGTCCATAGCTCTGTCCATAGCTCTGTCCATAGGTCTGTCCATAGGTCTGTCCATAGCTCTGTCCATAGCTCTGTCCATAGCTCTGTCCATAGGTCTGTCCATAGCTCTGTCCATAGGTCTGTCCATAGCTCTGTCCATAGGTCTGTCCATAGCTCTGTCCATAGCTCTGTCCATAGCTCTGTCCATAGGTCTGTCCATAGCTCTGTCCATAGCTCTGTCCATAGCTCTGTCCATAGCTCTGTCCATAGGTCTGTCCATAGGTCTGTCCATAGCTCTGTCCATAGCTCTGTCCATAGGTCTGTCCATAGCTCTGTCCATAGGTCTGTCCATAGCTCTGTCCATAGCTCTGTCCATAGCTCTGTCCATAGCTCTGTCCATAGGTCTGTCCATAGGTCTGTCCATAGCTCTGTCCATAGCTCTGTCCATAGCTCTGTCCATAGGTCTGTCCATAGGTCTGTCCATAGCTCTGTCTATAGCTCTGTCTATAGCTCTGTCCATAGCTCTGTCCATAGCTCTGTCCATAGGTTAGGTCTGTCCATAGCTCTGTCCATAGCTCTGTCCATAGCTCTGTCCATAGCTCTGTCCATAGGTCTGTCCATAGCTCTGTCCATAGCTCTGTCCATAGGTCTGTCCATAGGTCTGTCCATAGGTCTGTCCATAGCTCTGTCCATAGCTCTGTCCATAGCTCTGTCCATAGCTCTGTCCATAGGTCTGTCCATAGCTCTGTCCATAGCTCTGTCCATAGCTCTGTCCATAGCTCTGTCCATAGCTCTGTCCATAGGTCTGTCCATAGGTCTGTCCATAGCTCTGTCCATAGGTCTGTCCATAGCTCTG
This sequence comes from Nansenia antarctica, assembly GCF_963989245.1. NCBI lineage: Eukaryota > Metazoa > Chordata > Actinopteri > Argentiniformes > Microstomatidae > Nansenia > Nansenia antarctica. Next base: position 31,837 of record NW_027663321.1, on the reverse strand, counting down.
TCCATAGGTCTGTCCATAGCTCTGTCCATAGCTCTGTCCATAGCTCTGTCCATAGCTCTGTCCATAGGTCTGTCCATAGGTCTGTCCATAGGTCTGTCCATAGCTCTGTCCATAGCTCTGTCCATAGCTCTGTCCATAGCTCTGTCCATAGCTCTGTCCATAGCTCTGTCCATAGCTCTGTCCATAGGTCTGTCCATAGGTCTGTCCATAGCTCTGTCTATAGCTCTGTCTATAGCTCTGTCCATAGCTCTGTCCATAGGTTAGGTCTGTCCATAGCTCTGTCCATAGCTCTGTCCATAGCTCTGTCCATAGCTCTGTCCATAGGTCTGTCCATAGCTCTGTCCATAGGTCTGTCCATAGGTCTGTCCATAGGTCTGTCCATAGGTCTGTCCATAGCTCTGTCCATAGGTCTGTCCATAGCTCTGTCCATAGCTCTGTCCATAGGTCTGTCCATAGCTCTGTCCATAGCTCTGTCCATAGCTCTGTCCATAGCTCTGTCCATAGCTCTGTCCATAGGTCTGTCCATAGGTCTGTCCATAGGTCTGTCCATAGCTCTGTCCATAGGTCTGTCCATAGGTCTGTCCATAGCTCTGTCCATAGCTCTGTCCATAGCTCTGTCCATAGGGGAGTGTGCTAAGAAGCTGGGGGAGATGTGGTCCATATATTAACTGTGTGTGTGTGTGTGTGTGTGTGTGTGTGTGTGTGTGTGTGTGTTTGAGCAGGTCTGTCCATAGGGGAGTGTGCTAAGAAGCTGGGGGAGATGTGGTCGAAGCTGGGCCCGTCAGAGAAGCTGCCCTACGAGGAGAAGGCCCTGAAACTCAGAGAGAAATACGACAAGGTACACACACACACACACACACACACACAGTCTACCCATTATAGAACCAGTCCTATCCAGGCACGAGGCCTGGATCACCCGTTATAAGACTGGACACCTTATAGGCTGCTGATGCATGAGAAGCTAGCCTATTCTGCTGATAGATTTATACTTATTTAATTAACGTAAAACTGTTTGGAAAAATAACGAGTGGGTAGTTCACAGCTTCCAGTAAAAAAAAGATAAAAAAATATGACTTGTAGGTCAGAAATAGTTTGAAGATTTCACGTATTTCTGTTTTGCGCCTGGTTGATCCCAACACTAGCCAGCGACACATTTTGTTAACTGTGTGTGTGTGTGTGTCTCTGTGTCTCTGTGTCTCTGTGTGTCTGTGTGTCTGTGTCTGTGTGTGTGTGTGTGTGTGTGTGTGTGTGTGTGTCTGTGTAGGACATGGCGGCGTACCGCTCCGGGGCCTCCAGCATGAGGAGTCAGGGGGCGACAGGCTCCACCCAGGGAGCCACGGGCGACGATGACGAGGACGACATGGAGGACGACGATGATGAAGATGACGATGACGAGTAGCGAGAGAGAGAGAGAGAGAGAGAGAGAGAGTGTGTGTGTGTGTGTGTGTGTGTTGCGGCCTGTTGAATTCTTGGGGTAATACTTAAAGAACAGCGGGAGGGTTTCAGAGAGCAACGATGAGCTAGCCAGCTAACTAGCCAGCTAACTAGCCAGCTAACTAGCCAGCTACTAGCCAGCTAACTAGCCAGCTAACTAGCCAGCTAACTAGCCAGCTAACTAGCCAGCTACTAGCCAGCTAACTAGCCAGCTACTCGCCAGCTAACTAGCCAGCTAACTAACTAGCCAGCTACTAGCCAGCTAACTCTGCACCACCCAGAGAGACCTGCAGGTGGTGCCAGCTGGCTCACTGACCCTGCTCTGTGATAACCACCCCCCAGGTGTGTGTGTGTGTGTGTGTGTGTGTGTGTGTGTGTGTGTGCGTGTGTGTGTATTTGCCTTTCAGTTCATCTTGTTAACACGTGCAGTGCCCTGCCAGTCATCCTCCGCTACTGAAGGCTCTGAGACGCTAACTTCCTTGTTTTTAAAGATGGCCGCCACGAGGTGGCGTTTTATTTAACCTTTGACCTTTTTATCATTTCAAGCACCTAGTGCAACGACCCCGGGCGCCTCCCACAACCTGACCTGAAACGTTCTGGCTCCTTTAGCGCGTGTGTGTGTGTGTGTGTGTGTGTGTGTGTGTGTGTGTGTGTGTGTGTGTGTGTGAGAGAGAGAGGGGATGTACCTGTCTTAAGGGGAGGGGTCACCATGGTAACAGGGCGGTGGTTGGTTCTACACGTTCATGTTCTTGTTCGGTTGTTGTTTTTAGAATAGACGTCTGTAGCTGGGGGGTGGGGGGGGGGGCAGGCAGACTGACTCACACAGGCCTGTGTGATGCTGCTGCCCAGCCAGGCTATAACTAGGGTAAGGGGGAGGGGGGCAGGCTCTAACTGGGGGAGGGGGGGGGGGCAGGCTCTAACTGGGGGGAGGGGGGGGGGCCAGGCTATAACTGGGGGGAGGGGGGGGGCCAGGCTCTAACTGGGGAGGGGGGGGCCAGGCTCTAACTGGGGGAGGGGGTGGGGCAGGCTCTAACTGGGGGAGGGGGTGGGGCAGGCTATAACTGGGGTAGGGGGGGGCAGGCTCTAACTGGGGGAGGGGGGGGGGAGGCTCTAACTGAGGTAGGGGGGGCAGGCTCTAACTGGGGGAGGGGGTGGGGCAGGCTCTAACTGGGGGAGGGGGTGGGGCAGGCTCTAACTGGGGGAGGGGGTGGGGCAGGCTATAACTGGGGGAGGGGGGGGCCAGGCTATAACTGGGGGGAGGGGGGGGGCCAGGCTCTAACTGAGGGGGGAGGGGGGCAGGCTCTAACTGGGGAGGGGGGCAGGCTCTAACTGGGGGGAGGGGGGGGGCCAGGCTCTAACTGGGGTAGGGGGGGGGGGGCTATAACTAGGGTAAGGGGGAGGGGGGCAGGCTCTAACTGGGGGGAGGAGGGGGGCAGGCTCTAACTGGGGGAGGGGGGGGGCCAGGCTATAACTGGGGGAGGGGGAGGGGGGGGGGCTGTTCTCCTAAAGACGCTCCGCACCGTCCTCCTGTCTGTGTTTTATTTTCTACATGCCAGTCTGTTCACCCTATGTAGAGGTCAACTTTTATAATAAAACACCTTATGATTCGGAAATGTGGCTGTCTGTCCCTTTTTTTCAACAACAACAGAGAGAGAGTGTGTGCAAGTCTATGTGGGTGTGTGTACCTGATTATTATTATTGTTGGTTTATTATTGTTTATTGTAAATGATCTCTTCGCTGACTTTCAATCAGGCTTTCGCTCCCTACATAGCACTGAAACGGCCCTTATTAAGGTCCTTAATGACATTCGTGTTAACACTGACTCAGCTTTGGTACTACTAGATCTTAGTGCTGCCTTTGATACTGTAGACCACGACATTCTGATAGATAGACATTCTAATAGATAGACATTCTAATAGATAGACTAAAAACCTGGGTAGGACTTTCAGGCACTGTCCTAACCTGGTTTAGATCCTACCTACAGGACAGAAGCTACTATGTCTGGTTTAGATCCTACCTACAGGACAGAAGCTACTATGTCTGGTTTAGATCCTACCTACAGGACAGAAGCTACTATGTCTGGTTTAGATCCTACCTACAGGACAGAAGCTACTATGTCTGGTTTAGATCCTACCTACAGGACAGAAGCTACTATGTCTGGTTTAGATCCTACCTACAGGACAGAAGCTACTATGTCTGGTTTAGATCCTACCTACAGGACAGAAGCTACTATGTCTGGTTTAGATCCTACCTACAGGACAGAAGCTACTATGTCTCCATTGGCAACTTTGTGTCTGACCAAATAAAAATCACATGTGGGGTTCCCCAAGGGTCAATCCTTGGCCCCCTTCTATTCAATCTCTACATGCTTCCATTGGGACACATCATAAAAAAGAACAAAACTGCCTACCACAACTATGTGGATGACACTCAAATCTACATAGCCCTCTCACCGAACGACTATAGTCCCATTGACAATCTCTGTAATTCTATTGAGCAAATAAACGCCTGGATGACCTCCAACTAAACAAGGACAAAACAGATAATTGTATTCGGTGCACCTGACAAAAGATCGGAAGTCAGTGCTGCTATCACCTGAAAAACATAGAGGTTTCATGTTCAAGCAAGACCTTGAAAAACTCATTCATGCATTTGTTTCGAGTATACTTGATTATTGTAATGGTCTACTAACAGGCCTATCTAACGGAGCTGTTCGTAAATTGCAGCTCATCCAAAACGCAGCTGCTAGGGTCCTAACAAAAACAAAGACATTTTAACGCATTACACCAATCCTGAGATCCCTGCACTGGCTACCAGTCTCTCAGAGAATTGAATTCAAAATCCTCCTAATTACATACAAATCACAAAAAGGTCTTGGACCAAAATACATATCAGATCTCCTCCCACCCTATATTCCCGCAAGGTCCCTAAGGTCAGCTGAGACTAATCAGCTAATCATTCCAAGAGTAAAACAAAACACGGTGCAGCAGCTTTCAGTCACGCTGCTGCATGCTCCTGGAACAAACTCCCTGAAGAAATCAAACGTTGTTGGGAGTCAAAAAAGCTTTATATTATTATTTATGGAAAGCCACTTGAATGGTATTTTGAAAGTGGTACTTTGGCCCATAAAGACTTTTATTTTGAAAATGGGTGTCGCCCAATCTAAGGACATAATTGATATAAGGAAGTGATCTCTCCTTGCTTGGGCTTGATGAGTCCTGACACGTGAGGGTGCGACACAGTTTTTCAACCATCACGATAAACCACCACCACATTAGAAAATATTTATTGTTTTGTTTGTTACAAGTTTTGTTTGATACAAGTTTTGTTTTATACAAGTTTTTCTTTGATACCTTTGTTTGTTAAACTTTGCTATTGAATTCGGATCGGGGATAGGCCAGACAGAAGAGACACACATACAAACAAACATTGACACACGCGTACATACCACACCACACCAACATTACTTTCGTTTGTTACTTTTATTTGGATTTTGGATTTTAAGACCACTTTAATTCATGAAAAGGTCCAGAGTTTCTTGTTGCAAACGGAGGAAGGACAAACAACAGGTGCGTTGAAACCAACACCCAATCATGCCAGGACGATGGCTAATTTGATAATTTTGATAGACATGATAGCCATCACAGGCCCAAACCCTTAAAATATTTAAATCTAAGCTAAAAACCTTCATGTTTTGCAGCAGTTATGATTAAACACGAACACTTCTATCAATAACTGTTATCCATTAACTAGGCTTCGTTCACACGGCAGTGAAATGTGACCCAAATCCGAATTTTTTGGGCCGACATGTGACTCAGGTCTGATTTATACATGACCGTGTGAACAGCGCAAGTCACATGAAATGACTGACTTTGAAATCCGACCTGGGTCGCGTTCAGAGGTGGTATTACACCTGGGTCGTGTTCAGAGGTAGGGTAGGGTGTTGGGTAGGGTAGGGTGTTGTATTACATCGGATACATGTCTGATATTTAGCAACGCGCCCACCGTCTGAACTGTCAAGTTGCGTTTAATGCGACTTTTACGTCACTCTAGCAGGGTTGCCAGATGGGATTGACAATTTACAGCCTAACCAGTCTATAACCACTAAATCCAGTAGCCCATTCGGCGGTAACCCGCCCCATCTGGCAACCCTGCACTCTAGACGCAAGTCATCCTTCTTCTTTTGACCACTTGCTCATATCTTTGCTGGCTTCCGCTGCACAAAAACCTGAAAATGAAACCGGTTGTAACGTTATCATGTTATCCATGGTATCCATGGTTACTTCTGTAAACGGTGTGCTGCGCGTGACGTCCTGACGTCATTGTTATTGTCCTTCTGCGCATGCGGGTCTGTTCAGGGCCGTGGAATTTTCACACGGGAGTCAATGTCGGCCTAGGTCAAATATAGGTCACATTTTAAAAGTAATGTGAACTGCCAAACAAACAAATCGGATCTGTGTAAAAAAATCTGAATTGAGCATCAAGACCTTCCGTGTGAACGAAGCCCTGTTGTCTTATTAAATGTTTTATCTATTTACTTCTTATTTGCTTTTATTCATTGTAATTTTTATTTTCTTACTATGCTCCTCTTGCTGAGTTTTAATAATGTATGTAAAGCACTTTGAATTACCCTGTTGTATGAAATGTGCTGCACAAATAAACCTGCCTTGCCTGTTTGACAGGGACAGGGTACTTCAAAGAATGCGCCAGAGTTAGCCAAGGAGGCTCATTCATCATGATGGGTTATATCATGTATATATATATATATGGGTTATATCATGTATATATATATGGGTTATATCATGTATATATATATATATACACTACCGTTCAAAAGTTTGGGGTCACCCAGACAATTTCATGTTTTCCATGAAAACTCATACTTTTATTTATCAAATGAGTTGCAAAATGAATAGAAAATATAGATATGATTTTTATTTGGAATAATAATTTTGTCCTTCAAACTTTGCTTTCGTCAAAGAATGCTCCCTTTGCAGCAATTACAGCATTGCAGACCTTTGGCATTCTAGCTGTTAATTTGTTAAGGTAATCTGAAGAAATTTCACCCCACACTTCCTGAAGCACCTCCCACAAATTCGATTGGCTTGATGGGCACTTCTTGCGTACCATACGGTCAAGCTGCTCCCACAACAGCTCAATGGGGTTGAGATCTGGTGACTGCGCTGGCCACTCCATTACAGACAGAATACCAGCTGCCTGCTTCTTCCCTAAATAGTTCTTGCATAATTTGGAGGTGTGCTTTGGGTCATTGTCCTGTTTTAGGAGGAAATTGGCTCCAATCAAGCGCTGTCCACAGGGTATGGCATGGCGTTGCAAAATTGAGTGATAGCCTTCCTTATTCAAAATCCCTTTTACCTTGTACAAATCTCCCACGTTACCAGCACCAAAGCAGCCCCAGACCATCACGTTACCTCCACCATGCTTGACAGATGGCGTCAGGCACTCTTCCAGCATCCTTTCACTTGTTCTGCGTCTCACAAATGTTCTTCTGTGTGATCCAAACACCTCAAACTTCCATTTGTCTGTCCATAACACCTTTTTCCAATCTTCCTCTGTCCAATGTCTGTGTTCTTTTGCCCATATTAATCTATTGCCCTTTTCCTTTTATTGGCCAGTGTTAGATATGGCTTTTTCTTTGCCACTCTGCCTAGAAGGCCAGCATCCCGGAGTCGCCTCTTCACTGTAGACGTTGACACTGGCGTTTTGCGGGGTACCATTTAATGAAGCTGCCAGTTCAGGCCCTGTGAGGCGTCTATTTCTCAAACTAGAGACTCTAATGTACTTGTCTTCTTGCTCAGTTGTGCACCGGGGCCTCCCACTTCTCTTTCTACTCTGGTCAGAGCCTGTTTGTGCTGTTCTCTGAAGGGAGTAGTACACACCGTTGTAGGAAATGTTCAGTTTCTTGGCAATTTCTCACATGGAATAGCCTTCATTTCTAAGAACAAGAATAGACTGTTGAGCTTCATATGAAAGTTCTCTTTTTCTGGCCATTTTGAGAGTATAATCGAACCCACAAATGTGATGCTCCAGATACTCAACTAGCTCAAAGGAAGGCCATTTGTATAGCTTCTCTAACCAGCAAAACCATTTTCAGCTGTGCTAACGTAATTGCACAAGGGATTTCAAGGTTTTTCGAATCATCCATTAGCTTTTTAACGCGATTAGCAAACACAATGTACCATTAGAACACTGGAGTGACGGTTGCTGGAAATGGGCCTCTACACACCTATGTAGATATTCCATTAAAAACCAGATGTTTGCAGCCAGAATAGTCATTTTCCACATTAACAATGTATAGAGTGTATTTCTGATTACTTTAATGTTATCTTCATTGAAAAAAACGGTGCTTTTCTTTAAAAAATAAGGACATTTCTAAGTGACCCCAAACTTTTGAACGGTAGTGTATATGGGTTATATCATGTATATATATATATTTATATATTTATATATATTCATATATATATGTGTAGCTGATTAACGCCGTGGACAGCAGCTGTTTCTCACATCGGATTTCAGAACGCCATAAAAATAAATCTGCGCTCCGTATCTATCTAACGTTACGTGTTTTAAGGCTGCTCTGTGCATGATACACACACACACACACACACACACACACACACACACTCTCTACCTGTGTGTGTGTGTGTGTGTGTGTGTGTGTGTGTGTGAATGAGTGTTTCAGCAGAAGGAAACAAACAACTCTGAGAAACTAAAAACAAAGTTGCACACACACATACATACACAAACACACACACACACACACACACACACACACACACACACACACACATTACACAAACACACACACACACTCAGAGCTATTCTATTTAAACAGCTGGAGGTTTTTGTGGATAAACTTTGGTCAAGGTTGACATGTCTCAGTGACACAACTAAACACACACACGCACACGCACGCACGCACATACACACACACACATACGCATACGCACACACACAGAAATTTGGACTTTCCAGAGTTCACACACACACACAGAGAGAGAGAGAGAGACACAACACGCTTAGGAGGTGAGTACTACCTATTATACCTGACATAAGGGTGTGTGTGTGTGTGTGTATGTCTGTGTGTGGTACGTGTGTAGACGCGTATGAGCGTCTATATCACATGTCTGATAAGTAATGTTATTATATATATATGTAGTTATAGGGTTATGGGTAATGTAGTTATATATATGTTACGGTACATGTGGGAAAACTAGGGTTAGGGTTAGGTGCTAGGGTGCTACGGTTAGGGTTAGGGTTAGACATGCCAGCATGTACCAAGTCGACGTAGCACCTAACCCTAACCCTAGTTTTCCCACATGTACCGTATTCCCACATGTACCGTAACATATATATATGTAGTTATATTCATCACTGCTTTGGCTGATGTGATGTTAACTAGTCATGTGGGTTAACTAGTGATGTCATGAGGGTTAACTAGTGATGTCATGTGTGTTAACTAGTGATGTCATGTGTGTTAACTAGTGATGTCATGAGGGTTAACTAGTGATGTCATGTGGGTTAACTAGCCAACTCCCTAACACTGGTGTAGCAGTGAAGAGCTTGGTGAGGCTGCGTTCTCATGTTATGCTCCAGATTGTGTCTCACTGCCAGTTTACATTAGGGATGCAACCTCAGCACATTATGTTCAAGTCAAGACTAAAAACTCATCTTTTTAATATTGCCTTTTTTTTTTTTTCATTCAAACCTTTATTTAAACTCGTAAGTTACTGGGGTTGCCCTCATTTACAGCAGCAACGAGTGAACAAAAGAGAACCAACAATACAAGTCATAAACAGAATAAAAATCAAACCAAAATATAAAACAAACAAAAAAACATTACTAAGAAATGTACAACATAATTTAAAAACAGTTACAAGAA
>NW_027663322.1:10000-11529 GCF_963989245.1 Nansenia antarctica | reverse complement strand
TGTGTGTGTGTGTGTGTGTCTGTCTGTGTGTGTGTGTGTGTGTGTGTGTGTCTGTCTGTGTGTGTGTAGCTTCTTGTATGGATTGGCATGTTAACATTTCTTCAGCTGTGTAGTTTTATTGCTGTTCATATCGATGTCTGGTTTACATTTCATGCGAATAGCTGGCATGGAAATATTCATGTGTTGAGTACTTATTTCCCCGGCTGTATTTTTATAATAATAATAATGTTTCTTCTGTTGGCTAGCAGTGTAACTGGCAACAACAGCACTGGAGAAGACAAGTCTAATACAGGATACGAACCTTGGTGTGATAATACGTCCAAAACGTTAGATTAGATTAGATTAGATTAGATTCAACTTTGTCATTGCAGAGTACAAGTACCAGACAATGAAATGCAGTTTAGCATCTAACCAGAAGTGCAAATAGTGATATAAAACATGACAGTGATAGGTACAGTATGGTAAGTACAGTAGTTAGACCTGAATATACAGGAGAGGATAGTAGTAAGATATGTACAGTTACGGTAGATATGTACAGTTAAGGTAGATATGTACAGTTACGGTAGCTATGTACAGTAAAGGTAGATATGTACAGTTAAGGTAGCTATGTACAGTTAAGGGAGCTATGTATAGTTAAGGTAGCTATGTACAGTTAAGGTAGATATGTACAGTTAAGGTAGCTATGTACAGTTAAGGTAGATATGTACAGTTAAGGTAGCTATGTACAGTTAAGGGAGCTATGTATAGTTAAGGTAGCTATGTACAGTTAAGGTAGATATGTACAGTTAAGGTATCTATGTACAGTTAAGGTAGCTATGTACAGTTCACGTAGATATGTACAGTTAAGGTAGATATGTACAGTTAAGGTAGCTATGTACAGTTAAGGTAGCTATGTACAGTTATGGTAGCTATGTACAGTTACGGTAGATATGTACAGTTAAGGTAGATATGTACAGTTAAGGTAGATGTGTACAGTTAAGGTAGCTATGTACAGTTAAGGTAGCTATGTACAGTTATGGTAGCTATGTACAGTTATGGTAGCTATGTACAGTTACGGTAGATATGTACAGTTAAGGTAGATATGTACAGTTAAGGTAGATATGTACAGTTAAGGTAGATATGTATAGTTATGGTAGCTATGTACAACAATAATAATAATAATAATAACTTCAATTTCTATAGCGCCTTTCAAAAACCCAAGGACATTTAAGTGTAGTAGATATGTTCAGTTATGGTAGCAATTGGGTCTCTAATGACCCTACTAAGGCAGAAACTGTGAAGCAATTTGTTCCGTTTTTTGGGGGGCTGCATATTTCAGGAAACATGCGATTCAACAAGTCATTGAGATTTGCCTCTCGGCCGACATCGCACCAGGGTGGTGGAGTGCAGTCGGAGCGTATTGACATCCATCGTATTAAACTGTGCTGTGTTGAACATTCCCCCGCTGAGTTCAACCTCTCGCTACATTCGAAGGGAAACTCGGATCGTTTCCGTTTAACACTAGAACAGCCGTGTCTGTTGTACCTACT
>NW_027663322.1:0-2500 GCF_963989245.1 Nansenia antarctica | reverse complement strand
TCTGAGAACATGAGCTACCAGGAGACACAGACCACCGCGCTGATCGTGTGAGATTATAGGTGTGTGAACGTACAGATCTGACAGGTAATCCCTCCCTCCTTCCCTCCCTCCCTCCCTCCCTGCCTCCCTCCCTCTCAGATCAGCGTTGCGGCACTGTGCTGATCTGACTGCCTGACGTCATGACAACAACCGATATGGACCTGCCCCCCTTCTGATAAGAAAGACACACAACCACGCCGCATATGTATGCTGGGGGGGGGGACAGGGGAGGAGAAAGAGAGAGACAGAAAGACAGACATGCAGACAGAGATGGAGAGAGAGAGAGAGAGAGAGAGTGAGAGAGAGAGGGAGAGACAGAGAGAAAGAGACAGGGGGAAGAGAGAAAGAGAGAGGGAGGGGGAGAGAGAAAGAGACAGAGAGAGAGAGAGGGGGAGAGAGACAGCAGGGAGAGAGGGAGAGAGAGAGAGAGACGGAGAGAGAGAGAGAGGGAGAGAGAGAGGGAGAGAAACAGAAAGAGAGAGGGAGGGGGAGAGAGAAAGAGACAGAGAGAGAGAGGGAGACAGAGAGAGAGACAGAGAAACAGAAAGAGAGAGGGAGGGGGAGAGAGAAAGAGACAGAGAGAGAGAGAGAGAAAGACAGACAGACAGAGACAGAAAGAAAGAAAGAGAGAGAGAGAGAGAGAGAGAGAGAGAGAGAGAGAGAGAGAGAGAGAGAGAGAGAGAGAGAGAGAGAGAGAGAGAGAGAGAGAGAGAGAGGATGAGTGATCAGATTATAGCAGACAGCGTCAGCTCTCTGTCTCACTAGGCTGGCAGGGGACTGATGTGATTCTGGGTAGTGTCTAGTGTGTCAGCCTGTCACACACACACACACACACACACACACACACACACACACACACACACACACACACAAACAAACACACACACACACAAACTAAAGTTTGCTTTTCCTCAATTTGTTGTTTAACTTTTTTGTTGTTGTTTGTGTTAAGAAAAGTGTGTGTGTGGGGGGGGAAATAGGCCAGCACAAAGTGGAATCGATAGCAGCATCTTTTTTTTTTTTTTCGCTCATCTGCTCGATAACAGCTCCACCAGACTGTGAAATCGATGTGGATATGGAGGAGCGCGTGACAAGAGGCAGGCAGACCACATCTCCTCTACCTCGCCACCGCTGCCAACGCGCTCCAATCACAATCCTCCCCAGGAACTCTGTCTCTCCAATCACAATCCTCCCCTAAGACTCTGCCTCTCCAATCACAAACCTCCCCTAAAACTCTGCCTCTCCAATCACAATCTTCCCCCTAAAACTCTGCCTCTCCAATCACAATCCTCCACACAAAACTCTGCCTATCCAATCACAATCCTCCCCACAAAACTCTGCCTATCCAATCACAATCCTCCCCTAAAACTCTGCCTCTCCAATCACAATACTCGCCCCAAAAGTCTGCCTATCCAATCACAATCCTCCCCCCCAAATTCTGCCTTTCCAATCACAGCACTCTGCTCTGCCCATAACTCCACTCCTAGGCTCATAGTTGTTTCACCCAAAGCTCGCTTCTACAGTCAGACAGCTCAAGAGTTTCTTTCCCCAAAACCCAAAGTTGTAGAACCACAAGTCTCCTGTCTTCTAGAACCACAAGTCTCCTCTCCACTAGAACCACAAGTCTCCTCTCCACTAGAACCACAAGTCTCCTCTCCTCTAGAACCACAGGTCTCATCTCCTCTAGAACCACAGGTTTCCTCTCCTCTAGAACCACAGGTCTCCTCTCCTCTAGAACCACAAGTCTCCTGTCTTCTAGAACCACAAGTCTCCTCTCCTCTAGAACCACAAGTCTCCTCTCCTCTAGAACCACAAGTCTCCTCTCTTCTAGAACCACAAGTCTCCTCTCCTCTAGAACCACAAGTCTCCTCTCCTGTAGAAACACAAGTCTCCTGTCTTCTAGAACCACACATCTCCTCTCTTCTAGAACCACAAGTCTCCTGTCTTCTAGAACCACACGTCTCCTCTCCTCTAGAACCACAAGTCACCTCTCCTCTAGAACCACACGTCTCCTCTCCTCTAGAACCACAAGTCTCCTCTCCTCTAGAACCACAAGTCTCCTCTCCTCTAGAACCACAAGTCTCCTGTCCTCTAGAACCACAAGTCTCCTCTCCTCTAGAACCACAAGTCTCCTCTCTTCTAGAACCACAAGTCTCCTCTCCTGTAGAACCACAAGTCTCCTCTCCTCTAGAACCACAAGGCTCCTCTCCTCTAGAACCACAAGTCTCCTCTCCTGTAGAACCACACGTCTCCTCTCCTCTAGAACCACAAGTCTCCTCTCCTCTAGAACCACAAGTCTCCTCTCCTGTAGAACCACAAGTCTCCTCTCCTCTAGAACCACAAGTCTCCTCTCCTCTAGAACCACAAGTCTCCTCTCCTCTAGAACCACAAGTCTCCTGTCCTCTAGAACCACAAGTCTCCTCTCCTCTAGAACCACAAGTCTCCTCTCTTCTAGAACCAC
>NW_027663323.1:0-76000 GCF_963989245.1 Nansenia antarctica | reverse complement strand
ACGCAACCATTAGGGAAGTCCGGTTGTAATGGTTTGGTGGGGAACTGGACACCGTCAACATATATTGCCAGATATTCTAGATTATAATTCTTAAAATTGAATGGGTTCTTGCCATAGTCACCCGTAAAAGAGTCATTATCAACCATCGCTACCACCACAGACTATGTTATTGTTTGACTAAAACCCCTTGCTTGACTAAATAAAAATGATTGTAATGATACATGAACTCTGATAATTTATTTGACCAACATTTTATTGACTTGCACAATCTTACACAATTGTCTGAACATGTTGAACACAACTAAACACATTATGAACACACACACACACGGTTGCAACTTTTTCACAAAACGTGTTACCATTGTGTCATTTTTAAACAGATTAGAAGAATATTTAGATATCAACATATCATAGGTGATGCCTCTACACATGTGATTTAAGAAGTAGATACAGTGTTCACCACATGTGACCGATGTGACATCCTGAACTTGTTTGTCTGATAAATGTATCTCGTCACATGACATGTTTAAAAAGTCATAAATCGATTTAGGAAATATTGAATGATTTGGAGCATTTCCAAAACTGTCAAAAAAACACCCAACTCTCTCCAATATATAAACTGCCAGCCAATGCTCTCCAGGCTGGTCAGAGGGGTGTGTGTTAATTATCATAGCACTAGGTCTTATTTGTAGAGGTTGCTGGGGCAGTTTATCACAAGCCAAAACACCTGGCTGTCAGTTCCACAGTATTCATGATGCTTAATATTAATAAACTAAAACCTGTCTGCGATGGGACACTTAAATCATACTATCATATACCGCATAAATTATTAGATTGATGGTATTAGGCAGCGGGTTCCTGAAACGTGTCTCCAGGCGTATGTTACCACTCTTGATCAATGATAGATGCTGACAATTATCCTCGTCAGGTGTCAGATTAAATGCATAAAGAGTGTACCCTCTCAGGAAATCGTTTCGATCAATGGCCATAGCACTGTTCTTTAAATGTCTCCCTGTTGATAACACCAGTTGATAGAATTCACGAGTTACGCAACCATTAGGGAAGTCCGGTTGTAATGGTTTGGTGGGGAACTGGACACCGTCAACATATATTGCCAGATATTCTAGATTATAATTCTTAAAATTGAATGGGTTCTTGCCATAGTCACCCGTAAAAGAGTCATTATCAACCATCGCTACCACCACAGACTATGTTATTGTTTGACTAAAACCCCTTGCTTGACTAAATAAAAATGATTGTAATGATACATGAACTCTGATAATTTATTTGACCAACATTTTATTGACTTGCACAATCTTACACAATTGTCTGAACATGTTGAACACAACTAAACACATTATGAACACACACACACACGGTTGCAACTTTTTCACAAAACGTGTTACCATTGTGTCATTTTTAAACAGATTAGAAGAATATTTAGATATCAACATATCATAGGTGATGCCTCTACACATGTGATTTAAGAAGTAGATACAGTGTTCACCACATGTGACCGATGTGACATCCTGAACTTGTTTGTCTGATAAATGTATCTCGTCACATGACATGTTTAAAAAGTCATAAATCGATTTAGGAAATATTGAATGATTTGGAGCATTTCCAAAACTGTCAAAAAAACACCCAACTCTCTCCAATATATAAACTGCCAGCCAATGCTCTCCAGGCTGGTCAGAGGGGTGTGTGTTAATTATCATAGCACTAGGTCTTATTTGTAGAGGTTGCTGGGGCAGTTTATCACAAGCCAAAACACCTGGCTGTCAGTTCCACAGTATTCATGATGCTTAATAGTAATAAACTAAAACCTGTCTGCGATGGGACACTTAAATCATACTATCATATACCGCATAAATTATTAGATTGATGGTATTAGGCAGCGGGTTCCTGAAACGTGTCTCCAGGCGTATGTTACCACTCTTGATCAATGATAGATGCTGACAATTATCCTCGTCAGGTGTCAGATTAAATGCATAAAGAGTGTACCCTCTCAGGAAATCGTTTCGATCAATGGCCATAGCACTGTTCTTTAAATGTCTCCCTGTTGATAACACCAGTTGATAGAATTCACGAGTTACGCAACCATTAGGGAAGTCCGGTTGTAATGGTTTGGTGGGGAACTGGACACCGTCAACATATATTGCCAGATATTCTAGATTATAATTCTTAAAATTGAATGGGTTCTTGCCATAGTCACCCGTAAAAGAGTCATTATCAACCATCGCTACCACCACAGACTATGTTATTGTTTGACTAAAACCCCTTGCTTGACTAAATAAAAATGATTGTAATGATACATGAACTCTGATAATTTATTTGACCAACATTTTATTGACTTGCACAATCTTACACAATTGTCTGAACATGTTGAACACAACTAAACACATTATGAACACACACACACACGGTTGCAACTTTTTCACAAAACGTGTTACCATTGTGTCATTTTTAAACAGATTAGAAGAATATTTAGATATCAACATATCATAGGTGATGCCTCTACACATGTAATTTAAGAAGTAGATACAGTGTTCACCACATGTGACCGATGTGACATCCTGAACTTGTTTGTCTGATAAGAGTATCTCGTCACATGACATGTTTAAAAAGTCATAAATCGATTTAGGAAATATTGAATGATTTGGAGCATTTCCAAAACTGTCAAAAAAAACACCCAACTCTCTCCAATATATAAACTGCCAGCCAATGCTCTCCAGGCTGGTCAGAGGGGTGTGTGTTAATTATCATAGCACTAGGTCTTATTTGTAGAGGTTGCTGGGGCAGTTTATCACAAGCCAAAACACCTGGCTGTCAGTTCCACAGTATTCATGATGCTTAATAGTAATAAACTAAAACCTGTCTGCGATGGGACACTTAAATCATACTATCATATACCGCATAAATTATTAGATTGATGGTATTAGGCAGCGGGTTCCTGAAACGTGTCTCCAGGCGTATGTTACCACTCTTGATCAATGATAGATGCTGACAATTATCCTCGTCAGGTGTCAGATTAAATGCATAAAGAGTGTACCCTCTCAGGAAATCGTTTCGATCAATGGCCATAGCACTGTTCTTTAAATGTCTCCCTGTTGATAACACCAGTTGATAGAATTCACGAGTTACGCAACCATTAGGGAAGTCCGGTTGTAATGGTTTGGTGGGCAACTGGACACCGTCAACATATATTGCCAGATATTCTAGATTATAATTCTTAAAATTGAATGGGTTCTTGCCATAGTCACCCGTAAAAGAGTCATTATCAACCATCGCTACCACCACAGACTATGTTATTGTTTGACTAAAACCCCTTGCTTGACTAAATAAAAATGATTGTAATGATACATGAACTCTGATAATTTATTTGACCAACATTTTATTGACTTGCACAATCTTACACAATTGTCTGAACATGTTGAACACAACTAAACACATTATGAACACACACACACGGTTGCAACTTTTTCACAAAACGTGTTACCATTGTGTCATTTTTAAACAGATTAGAAGAATATTTAGATATCAACATATCATAGGTGATGCCTCTACACATGTGATTTAAGAAGTAGATACAGTGTTCACCACATGTGACCGATGTGACATCCTGAACTTGTTTGTCTGATAAATGTATCTCGTCACATGACATGTTTAAAAAGTCATAAATCGATTTAGGAAATATTGAATGATTTGGAGCATTTCCAAAACTGTCAAAAAAACACCCAACTCTCTCCAATATATAAACTGCCAGCCAATGCTCTCCAGGCTGGTCAGAGGGGTGTGTGTTAATTATCATAGCACTAGGTCTTATTTGTAGAGGTTGCTGGGGCAGTTTATCACAAGCCAAAACACCTGGCTGTCAGTTCCACAGTATTCATGATGCTTAATAGTAATAAACTAAAACCTGTCTGCGATGGGACACTTAAATCATACTATCATATACCGCATAAATTATTAGATTGATGGTATTAGGCAGCGGGTTCCTGAAACGTGTCTCCAGGCGTATGTTACCACTCTTGATCAATGATAGATGCTGACAATTATCCTCGTCAGGTGTCAGATTAAATGCATAAAGAGTGTACCCTCTCAGGAAATCGTTTCGATCAATGGCCATAGCACTGTTCTTTAAATGTCTCCCTGTTGATAACACCAGTTGATAGAATTCACGAGTTACGCAACCATTAGGGAAGTCCGGTTGTAATGGTTTGGTGGGCAACTGGACACCGTCAACACATATTGCCAGATATTCTAGATTATAATTCTTAAAATTGAATGGGTTCTTGCCATAGTCACCCGTAAAAGAGTCATTATCAACCATCGCTACCACCACAGACTATGTTATTGTTTGACTAAAACCCCTTGCTTGACTAAATAAAAATGATTGTAATGATACATGAACTCTGATAATTTATTTGACCAACATTTTATTGACTTGCACAATCTTACACAATTGTCTGAACATGTTGAACACAACTAAACACATTATGAACACACACACACGGTTGCAACTTTTTCACAAAACGTGTTACCATTGTGTCATTTTTAAACAGATTAGAAGAATATTTAGATATCAACATATCATAGGTGATGCCTCTACACATGTGATTTAAGAAGTAGATACAGTGTTCACCACATGTGACCGATGTGACATCCTGAACTTGTTTGTCTGATAAATGTATCTCGTCACATGAAATGTTTAAAAAGTCATAAATCGATTTAGGAAATATTGAATGATTTGGAGCATTTCCAAAACTGTCAAAAAAACACCCAACTCTCTCCAATATATAAACTGCCAGCCAATGCTCTCCAGGCTGGTCAGAGGGGTGTGTGTTAATTATCATAGCACTAGGTCTTATTTGTAGAGGTTGCTGGGGCAGTTTATCACAAGCCAAAACACCTGGCTGTCAGTTCCACAGTATTCATGATGCTTAATAGTAATAAACTAAAACCTGTCTGCGATGGGACACTTAAATCATACTATCATATACCGCATAAATTATTAGATTGATGGTATTAGGCAGCGGGTTCCTGAAACGTGTCTCCAGGCGTATGTTACCACTCTTGATCAATGATAGATGCTGACAATTATCCTCGTCAGGTGTCAGATTAAATGCATAAAGAGTGTACCCTCTCAGGAAATCGTTTCGATCAATGGCCATAGCACTGTTCTTTAAATGTCTCCCTGTTGATAACACCAGTTGATAGAATTCACGAGTTACGCAACCATTAGGGAAGTCCGGTTGTAATGGTTTGGTGGGGAACTGGACACCGTCAACATATATTGCCAGATATTCTAGATTATAATTCTTAAAATTGAATGGGTTCTTGCCATAGTCACCCGTAAAAGAGTCATTATCAACCATCGCTACCACCACAGACTATGTTATTGTTTGACTAAAACCCCTTGCTTGACTAAATAAAAATGATTGTAATGATACATGAACTCTGATAATTTATTTGACCAACATTTTATTGACTTGCACAATCTTACACAATTGTCTGAACATGTTGAACACAACTGAACACATTATGAACACACACACACGGTTGCAACTTTTTCACAAAACGTGTTACCATTGTGTCATTTTTAAACAGATTAGAAGAATATTTAGATATCAACATATCATAGGTGATGCCTCTACACATGTGATTTAAGAAGTAGATACAGTGTTCACCACATGTGACCGATGTGACATCCTGAACTTGTTTGTCTGATAAATGTATCTCGTCACATGACATGTTTAAAAAGTCATAAATCGATTTAGGAAATATTGAATGATTTGGAGCATTTCCAAAACTGTCAAAAAAACACCCAACTCTCTCCAATATATAAACTGCCAGCCAATGCTCTCCAGGCTGCTCAGAGGGGTGTGTGTTAATTATCATAGCACTAGGTCTTATTTGTAGAGGTTGCTGGGGCAGTTTATCACAAGCCAAAACACCTGGCTGTCAGTTCCACAGTATTCATGATGCTTAATAGTAATAAACTAAAACCTGTCTGCGATGGGACACTTAAATCATACTATCATATACCGCATAAATTATTAGATTGATGGTATTAGGCAGCGGGTTCCTGAAACGTGTCTCCAGGCGTATGTTACCACTCTTGATCAATGATAGATGCTGACAATTATCCTCGTCAGGTGTCAGATTAAATGCATAAAGAGTGTACCCTCTCAGGAAATCGTTTCGATCAATGGCCATAGCACTGTTCTTTAAATGTCTCCCTGTTGATAACACCAGTTGATAGAATTCACGAGTTACGCAACCATTAGGGAAGTCCGGTTGTAATGGTTTGGTGGGGAACTGGACACCGTCAACATATATTGCCAGATATTCTAGATTATAATTCTTAAAATTGAATGGGTTCTTGCCATAGTCACCCGTAAAAGAGTCATTATCAACCATCGCTACCACCACAGACTATGTTATTGTTTGACTAAAACCCCTTGCTTGACTAAATAAAAATGATTGTAATGATACATGAACTCTGATAATTTATTTGACCAACATTTTATTGACTTGCACAATCTTACACAATTGTCTGAACATGTTGAACACAACTGAACACATTATGAACACACACACACGGTTGCAACTTTTTCACAAAACGTGTTACCATTGTGTCATTTTTAAACAGATTAGAAGAATATTTAGATATCAACATATCATAGGTGATGCCTCTACACATGTGATTTAAGAAGTAGATACAGTGTTCACCACATGTGACCGATGTGACATCCTGAACTTGTTTGTCTGATAAATGTATCTCGTCACATGACATGTTTAAAAAGTCATAAATCGATTTAGGAAATATTGAATGATTTGGAGCATTTCCAAAACTGTCAAAAAAACACCCAACTCTCTCCAATATATAAACTGCCAGCCAATGCTCTCCAGGCTGCTCAGAGGGGTGTGTGTTAATTATCATAGCACTAGGTCTTATTTGTAGAGGTTGCTGGGGCAGTTTATCACAAGCCAAAACACCTGGCTGTCAGTTCCACAGTATTCATGATGCTTAATAGTAATAAACTAAAACCTGTCTGCGATGGGACACTTAAATCATACTATCATATACCGCATAAATTATTAGATTGATGGTATTAGGCAGCGGGTTCCTGAAACGTGTCTCCAGGCGTATGTTACCACTCTTGATCAATGATAGATGCTGACAATTATCCTCGTCAGGTGTCAGATTAAATGCATAAAGAGTGTACCCTCTCAGGAAATCGTTTCGATCAATGGCCATAGCACTGTTCTTTAAATGTCTCCCTGTTGATAACACCAGTTGATAGAATTCACGAGTTACGCAACCATTAGGGAAGTCCGGTTGTAATGGTTTGGTGGGCAACTGGACACCGTCAACACATATTGCCAGATATTCTAGATTATAATTCTTAAAATTGAATGGGTTCTTGCCATAGTCACCCGTAAAAGAGTCATTATCAACCATCGCTACCACCACAGACTATGTTATTGTTTGACTAAAACCCCTTGCTTGACTAAATAAAAATGATTGTAATGATACATGAACTCTGATAATTTATTTGACCAACATTTTATTGACTTGCACAATCTTACACAATTGTCTGAACATGTTGAACACAACTAAACACATTATGAACACACACACACGGTTGCAACTTTTTCACAAAACGTGTTACCATTGTGTCATTTTTAAACAGATTAGAAGAATATTTAGATATCAACATATCATAGGTGATGCCTCTACACATGTGATTTAAGAAGTAGATACAGTGTTCACCACATGTGACCGATGTGACATCCTGAACTTGTTTGTCTGATAAATGTATCTCGTCACATGAAATGTTTAAAAAGTCATAAATCGATTTAGGAAATATTGAATGATTTGGAGCATTTCCAAAACTGTCAAAAAAACACCCAACTCTCTCCAATATATAAACTGCCAGCCAATGCTCTCCAGGCTGGTCAGAGGGGTGTGTGTTAATTATCATAGCACTAGGTCTTATTTGTAGAGGTTGCTGGGGCAGTTTATCACAAGCCAAAACACCTGGCTGTCAGTTCCACAGTATTCATGATGCTTAATAGTAATAAACTAAAACCTGTCTGCGATGGGACACTTAAATCATACTATCATATACCGCATAAATTATTAGATTGATGGTATTAGGCAGCGGGTTCCTGAAACGTGTCTCCAGGCGTATGTTACCACTCTTGATCAATGATAGATGCTGACAATTATCCTCGTCAGGTGTCAGATTAAATGCATAAAGAGTGTACCCTCTCAGGAAATCGTTTCGATCAATGGCCATAGCACTGTTCTTTAAATGTCTCCCTGTTGATAACACCAGTTGATAGAATTCACGAGTTACGCAACCATTAGGGAAGTCCGGTTGTAATGGTTTGGTGGGGAACTGGACACCGTCAACATATATTGCCAGATATTCTAGATTATAATTCTTAAAATTGAATGGGTTCTTGCCATAGTCACCCGTAAAAGAGTCATTATCAACCATCGCTACCACCACAGACTATGTTATTGTTTGACTAAAACCCCTTGCTTGACTAAATAAAAATGATTGTAATGATACATGAACTCTGATAATTTATTTGACCAACATTTTATTGACTTGCACAATCTTACACAATTGTCTGAACATGTTGAACACAACTGAACACATTATGAACACACACACACGGTTGCAACTTTTTCACAAAACGTGTTACCATTGTGTCATTTTTAAACAGATTAGAAGAATATTTAGATATCAACATATCATAGGTGATGCCTCTACACATGTGATTTAAGAAGTAGATACAGTGTTCACCACATGTGACCGATGTGACATCCTGAACTTGTTTGTCTGATAAATGTATCTCGTCACATGACATGTTTAAAAAGTCATAAATCGATTTAGGAAATATTGAATGATTTGGAGCATTTCCAAAACTGTCAAAAAAACACCCAACTCTCTCCAATATATAAACTGCCAGCCAATGCTCTCCAGGCTGCTCAGAGGGGTGTGTGTTAATTATCATAGCACTAGGTCTTATTTGTAGAGGTTGCTGGGGCAGTTTATCACAAGCCAAAACACCTGGCTGTCAGTTCCACAGTATTCATGATGCTTAATAGTAATAAACTAAAACCTGTCTGCGATGGGACACTTAAATCATACTATCATATACCGCATAAATTATTAGATTGATGGTATTAGGCAGCGGGTTCCTGAAACGTGTCTCCAGGCGTATGTTACCACTCTTGATCAATGATAGATGCTGACAATTATCCTCGTCAGGTGTCAGATTAAATGCATAAAGAGTGTACCCTCTCAGGAAATCGTTTCGATCAATGGCCATAGCACTGTTCTTTAAATGTCTCCCTGTTGATAACACCAGTTGATAGAATTCACGAGTTACGCAACCATTAGGGAAGTCCGGTTGTAATGGTTTGGTGGGGAACTGGACACCGTCAACATATATTGCCAGATATTCTAGATTATAATTCTTAAAATTGAATGGGTTCTTGCCATAGTCACCCGTAAAAGAGTCATTATCAACCATCGCTACCACCACAGACTATGTTATTGTTTGACTAAAACCCCTTGCTTGACTAAATAAAAATGATTGTAATGATACATGAACTCTGATAATTTATTTGACCAACATTTTATTGACTTGCACAATCTTACACAATTGTCTGAACATGTTGAACACAACTAAACACATTATGAACACACACACGGTTGCAACTTTTTCACAAAACGTGTTACCATTGTGTCATTTTTAAACAGATTAGAAGAATATTTAGATATCAACATATCATAGGTGATGCCTCTACACATGTGATTTAAGAAGTAGATACAGTGTTCACCACATGTGACCGATGTGACATCCTGAACTTGTTTGTCTGATAAATGTATCTCGTCACATGAAATGTTTAAAAAGTCATAAATCGATTTAGGAAATATTGAATGATTTGGAGCATTTCCAAAACTGTCAAAAAAACACCCAACTCTCTCCAATATATAAACTGCCAGCCAATGCTCTCCAGGCTGGTCAGAGGGGTGTGTGTTAATTATCATAGCACTAGGTCTTATTTGTAGAGGTTGCTGGGGCAGTTTATCACAAGCCAAAACACCTGGCTGTCAGTTCCACAGTATTCATGATGCTTAATAGTAATAAACTAAAACCTGTCTGCGATGGGACACTTAAATCATACTATCATATACCGCATAAATTATTAGATTGATGGTATTAGGCAGCGGGTTCCTGAAACGTGTCTCCAGGCGTATGTTACCACTCTTGATCAATGATAGATGCTGACAATTATCCTCGTCAGGTGTCAGATTAAATGCATAAAGAGTGTACCCTCTCAGGAAATCGTTTCGATCAATGGCCATAGCACTGTTCTTTAAATGTCTCCCTGTTGATAACACCAGTTGATAGAATTCACGAGTTACGCAACCATTAGGGAAGTCCGGTTGTAATGGTTTGGTGGGGAACTGGACACCGTCAACATATATTGCCAGATATTCTAGATTATAATTCTTAAAATTGAATGGGTTCTTGCCATAGTCACCCGTAAAAGAGTCATTATCAACCATCGCTACCACCACAGACTATGTTATTGTTTGACTAAAACCCCTTGCTTGACTAAATAAAAATGATTGTAATGATACATGAACTCTGATAATTTATTTGACCAACATTTTATTGACTTGCACAATCTTACACAATTGTCTGAACATGTTGAACACAACTAAACACATTATGAACACACACACGGTTGCAACTTTTTCACAAAACGTGTTACCATTGTGTCATTTTTAAACAGATTAGAAGAATATTTAGATATCAACATATCATAGGTGATGCCTCTACACATGTGATTTAAGAAGTAGATACAGTGTTCACCACATGTGACCGATGTGACATCCTGAACTTGTTTGTCTGATAAATGTATCTCGTCACATGAAATGTTTAAAAAGTCATAAATCGATTTAGGAAATATTGAATGATTTGGAGCATTTCCAAAACTGTCAAAAAAACACCCAACTCTCTCCAATATATAAACTGCCAGCCAATGCTCTCCAGGCTGGTCAGAGGGGTGTGTGTTAATTATCATAGCACTAGGTCTTATTTGTAGAGGTTGCTGGGGCAGTTTATCACAAGCCAAAACACCTGGCTGTCAGTTCCACAGTATTCATGATGCTTAATAGTAATAAACTAAAACCTGTCTGCGATGGGACACTTAAATCATACTATCATATACCGCATAAATTATTAGATTGATGGTATTAGGCAGCGGGTTCCTGAAACGTGTCTCCAGGCGTATGTTACCACTCTTGATCAATGATAGATGCTGACAATTATCCTCGTCAGGTGTCAGATTAAATGCATAAAGAGTGTACCCTCTCAGGAAATCGTTTCGATCAATGGCCATAGCACTGTTCTTTAAATGTCTCCCTGTTGATAACACCAGTTGATAGAATTCACGAGTTACGCAACCATTAGGGAAGTCCGGTTGTAATGGTTTGGTGGGGAACTGGACACCGTCAACATATATTGCCAGATATTCTAGATTATAATTCTTAAAATTGAATGGGTTCTTGCCATAGTCACCCGTAAAAGAGTCATTATCAACCATCGCTACCACCACAGACTATGTTATTGTTTGACTAAAACCCCTTGCTTGACTAAATAAAAATGATTGTAATGATACATGAACTCTGATAATTTATTTGACCAACATTTTATTGACTTGCACAATCTTACACAATTGTCTGAACATGTTGAACACAACTGAACACATTATGAACACACACACACGGTTGCAACTTTTTCACAAAACGTGTTACCATTGTGTCATTTTTAAACAGATTAGAAGAATATTTAGATATCAACATATCATAGGTGATGCCTCTACACATGTGATTTAAGAAGTAGATACAGTGTTCACCACATGTGACCGATGTGACATCCTGAACTTGTTTGTCTGATAAATGTATCTCGTCACATGACATGTTTAAAAAGTCATAAATCGATTTAGGAAATATTGAATGATTTGGAGCATTTCCAAAACTGTCAAAAAAACACCCAACTCTCTCCAATATATAAACTGCCAGCCAATGCTCTCCAGGCTGGTCAGAGGGGTGTGTGTTAATTATCATAGCACTAGGTCTTATTTGTAGAGGTTGCTGGGGCAGTTTATCACAAGCCAAAACACCTGGCTGTCAGTTCCACAGTATTCATGATGCTTAATAGTAATAAACTAAAACCTGTCTGCGATGGGACACTTAAATCATACTATCATATACCGCATAAATTATTAGATTGATGGTATTAGGCAGCGGGTTCCTGAAACGTGTCTCCAGGCGTATGTTACCACTCTTGATCAATGATAGATGCTGACAATTATCCTCGTCAGGTGTCAGGTTAAATGCATAAAGAGTGTACCCTCTCAGGAAATCGTTTCGATCAATGGCCATAGCACTGTTCTTTAAATGTCTCCCTGTTGATAACACCAGTTGATAGAATTCACGAGTTACGCAACCATTAGGGAAGTCCGGTTGTAATGGTTTGGTGGGGAACTGGACACCGTCAACATATATTGCCAGATATTCTAGATTATAATTCTTAAAATTGAATGGGTTCTTGCCATAGTCACCCGTAAAAGAGTCATTATCAACCATCGCTACCACCACAGACTATGTTATTGTTTGACTAAAACCCCTTGCTTGACTAAATAAAAATGATTGTAATGATACATGAACTCTGATAATTTATTTGACCAACATTTTATTGACTTGCACAATCTTACACAATTGTCTGAACATGTTGAACACAACTGAACACATTATGAACACACACACACGGTTGCAACTTTTTCACAAAACGTGTTACCATTGTGTCATTTTTAAACAGATTAGAAGAATATTTAGATATCAACATATCATAGGTGATGCCTCTACACATGTGATTTAAGAAGTAGATACAGTGTTCACCACATGTGACCGATGTGACATCCTGAACTTGTTTGTCTGATAAATGTATCTCGTCACATGACATGTTTAAAAAGTCATAAATCGATTTAGGAAATATTGAATGATTTGGAGCATTTCCAAAACTGTCAAAAAAACACCCAACTCTCTCCAATATATAAACTGCCAGCCAATGCTCTCCAGGCTGGTCAGAGGGGTGTGTGTTAATTATCATAGCACTAGGTCTTATTTGTAGAGGTTGCTGGGGCAGTTTATCACAAGCCAAAACACCTGGCTGTCAGTTCCACAGTATTCATGATGCTTAATAGTAATAAACTAAAACCTGTCTGCGATGGGACACTTAAATCATACTATCATATACCGCATAAATTATTAGATTGATGGTATTAGGCAGCGGGTTCCTGAAACGTGTCTCCAGGCGTATGTTACCACTCTTGATCAATGATAGATGCTGACAATTATCCTCGTCAGGTGTCAGATTAAATGCATAAAGAGTGTACCCTCTCAGGAAATCGTTTCGATCAATGGCCATAGCACTGTTCTTTAAATGTCTCCCTGTTGATAACACCAGTTGATAGAATTCACGAGTTACGCAACCATTAGGGAAGTCCGGTTGTAATGGTTTGGTGGGGAACTGGACACCGTCAACATATATTGCCAGATATTCTAGATTATAATTCTTAAAATTGAATGGGTTCTTGCCATAGTCACCCGTAAAAGAGTCATTATCAACCATCGCTACCACCACAGACTATGTTATTGTTTGACTAAAACCCCTTGCTTGACTAAATAAAAATGATTGTAATGATACATGAACTCTGATAATTTATTTGACCAACATTTTATTGACTTGCACAATCTTACACAATTGTCTGAACATGTTGAACACAACTAAACACATTATGAACACACACACACACGGTTGCAACTTTTTCACAAAACGTGTTACCATTGTGTCATTTTTAAACAGATTAGAAGAATATTTAGATATCAACATATCATAGGTGATGCCTCTACACATGTGATTTAAGAAGTAGATACAGTGTTCACCACATGTGACCGATGTGACATCCTGAACTTGTTTGTCTGATAAATGTATCTCGTCACATGACATGTTTAAAAAGTCATAAATCGATTTAGGAAATATTGAATGATTTGGAGCATTTCCAAAACTGTCAAAAAAACACCCAACTCTCTCCAATATATAAACTGCCAGCCAATGCTCTCCAGGCTGGTCAGAGGGGTGTGTGTTAATTATCATAGCACTAGGTCTTATTTGTAGAGGTTGCTGGGGCAGTTTATCACAAGCCAAAACACCTGGCTGTCAGTTTCCACAGTATTCATGATGCTTAATAGTAATAAACTAAAACCTGTCTGCGATGGGACACTTAAATCATACTATCATATACCGCATAAATTATTAGATTGATGGTATTAGGCAGCGGGTTCCTGAAACGTGTCTCCAGGCGTATGTTACCACTCTTGATCAATGATAGATGCTGACAATTATCCTCGTCAGGTGTCAGATTAAATGCATAAAGAGTGTACCCTCTCAGGAAATCGTTTCGATCAATGGCCATAGCACTGTTCTTTAAATGTCTCCCTGTTGATAACACCAGTTGATAGAATTCACGAGTTACGCAACCATTAGGGAAGTCCGGTTGTAATGGTTTGGTGGGGAACTGGACACCGTCAACATATATTGCCAGATATTCTAGATTATAATTCTTAAAATTGAATGGGTTCTTGCCATAGTCACCCGTAAAAGAGTCATTATCAACCATCGCTACCACCACAGACTATGTTATTGTTTGACTAAAACCCCTTGCTTGACTAAATAAAAATGATTGTAATGATACATGAACTCTGATAATTTATTTGACCAACATTTTATTGACTTGCACAATCTTACACAATTGTCTGAACATGTTGAACACAACTAAACACATTATGAACACACACACACACGGTTGCAACTTTTTCACAAAACGTGTTACCATTGTGTCATTTTTAAACAGATTAGAAGAATATTTAGATATCAACATATCATAGGTGATGCCTCTACACATGTGATTTAAGAAGTAGATACAGTGTTCACCACATGTGACCGATGTGACATCCTGAACTTGTTTGTCTGATAAATGTATCTCGTCACATGACATGTTTAAAAAGTCATAAATCGATTTAGGAAATATTGAATGATTTGGAGCATTTCCAAAACTGTCAAAAAAACACCCAACTCTCTCCAATATATAAACTGCCAGCCAATGCTCTCCAGGCTGGTCAGAGGGGTGTGTGTTAATTATCATAGCACTAGGTCTTATTTGTAGAGGTTGCTGGGGCAGTTTATCACAAGCCAAAACACCTGGCTGTCAGTTCCACAGTATTCATGATGCTTAATAGTAATAAACTAAAACCTGTCTGCGATGGGACACTTAAATCATACTATCATATACCGCATAAATTATTAGATTGATGGTATTAGGCAGCGGGTTCCTGAAACGTGTCTCCAGGCGTATGTTACCACTCTTGATCAATGATAGATGCTGACAATTATCCTCGTCAGGTGTCAGATTAAATGCATAAAGAGTGTACCCTCTCAGGAAATCGTTTCGATCAATGGCCATAGCACTGTTCTTTAAATGTCTCCCTGTTGATAACACCAGTTGATAGAATTCACGAGTTACGCAACCATTAGGGAAGTCCGGTTGTAATGGTTTGGTGGGGAACTGGACACCGTCAACATATATTGCCAGATATTCTAGATTATAATTCTTAAAATTGAATGGGTTCTTGCCATAGTCACCCGTAAAAGAGTCATTATCAACCATCGCTACCACCACAGACTATGTTATTGTTTGACTAAAACCCCTTGCTTGACTAAATAAAAATGATTGTAATGATACATGAACTCTGATAATTTATTTGACCAACATTTTATTGACTTGCACAATCTTACACAATTGTCTGAACATGTTGAACACAACTAAACACATTATGAACACACACACACACGGTTGCAACTTTTTCACAAAACGTGTTACCATTGTGTCATTTTTAAACAGATTAGAAGAATATTTAGATATCAACATATCATAGGTGATGCCTCTACACATGTGATTTAAGAAGTAGATACAGTGTTCACCACATGTGACCGATGTGACATCCTGAACTTGTTTGTCTGATAAATGTATCTCGTCACATGACATGTTTAAAAAGTCATAAATCGATTTAGGAAATATTGAATGATTTGGAGCATTTCCAAAACTGTCAAAAAAACACCCAACTCTCTCCAATATATAAACTGCCAGCCAATGCTCTCCAGGCTGGTCAGAGGGGTGTGTGTTAATTATCATAGCACTAGGTCTTATTTGTAGAGGTTGCTGGGGCAGTTTATCACAAGCCAAAACACCTGGCTGTCAGTTCCACAGTATTCATGATGCTTAATAGTAATCAACTAAAACCTGTCTGCGATGGGACACTTAAATCATACTATCATATACCGCATAAATTATTAGATTGATGGTATTAGGCAGCGGGTTCCTGAAACGTGTCTCCAGGCGTATGTTACCACTCTTGATCAATGATAGATGCTGACAATTATCCTCGTCAGGTGTCAGATTAAATGCATAAAGAGTGTACCCTCTCAGGAAATCGTTTCGATCAATGGCCATAGCACTGTTCTTTAAATGTCTCCCTGTTGATAACACCAGTTGATAGAATTCACGAGTTACGCAACCATTAGGGAAGTCCGGTTGTAATGGTTTGGTGGGGAACTGGACACCGTCAACATATATTGCCAGATATTCTAGATTATAATTCTTAAAATTGAATGGGTTCTTGCCATAGTCACCCGTAAAAGAGTCATTATCAACCATCGCTACCACCACAGACTATGTTATTGTTTGACTAAAACCCCTTGCTTGACTAAATAAAAATGATTGTAATGATACATGAACTCTGATAATTTATTTGACCAACATTTTATTGACTTGCACAATCTTACACAATTGTCTGAACATGTTGAACACAACTAAACACATTATGAACACACACACACGGTTGCAACTTTTTCACAAAACGTGTTACCATTGTGTCATTTTTAAACAGATTAGAAGAATATTTAGATATCAACATATCATAGGTGATGCCTCTACACATGTGATTTAAGAAGTAGATACAGTGTTCACCACATGTGACCGATGTGACATCCTGAACTTGTTTGTCTGATAAATGTATCTCGTCACATGACATGTTTAAAAAGTCATAAATCGATTTAGGAAATATTGAATGATTTGGAGCATTTCCAAAACTGTCAAAAAAACACCCAACTCTCTCCAATATACAAACTGCCAGCCAATGCTCTCCAGGCTGGTCAGAGGGGTGTGTGTTAATTATCATAGCACTAGGTCTTATTTGTAGAGGTTGCTGGGGCAGTTTATCACAAGCCAAAACACCTGGCTGTCAGTTCCACAGTATTCATGATGCTTAATAGTCATAAACTAAAACCTGTCTGCGATGGGACACTTAAATCATACTATCATATACCGCATAAATTATTAGATTGATGGTATTAGGCAGCGGGTTCCTGAAACGTGTCTCCAGGCGTATGTTACCACTCTTGATCAATGATAGATGCTGACAATTATCCTCGTCAGGTGTCAGATTAAATGCATAAAGAGTGTACCCTCTCAGGAAATCGTTTCGATCAATGGCCATAGCACTGTTCTTTAAATGTCTCCCTGTTGATAACACCAGTTGATAGAATTCACGAGTTATGCAACCATTAGGGAAGTCCGGTTGCAATGGTTTGGTGGGGAACTGGACACCGTCAACATATATTGCCAGATATTCTAGATTATAATTCTTAAAATTGAATGGGTTCTTGCCATAGTCACCCGTAAAAGAGTCATTATCAACCATCGCTACCACCACAGACTATGTTATTGTTTGACTAAAACCCCTTGCTTGACTAAATAAAAATGATTGTAATGATACATGAACTCTGATAATTTATTTGACCAACATTTTATTGACTTGCACAATCTTACACAATTGTCTGAACATGTTGAACACAACTAAACACATTATGAACACACACACACACGGTTGCAACTTTTTCACAAAACGTGTTACCATTGTGTCATTTTTAAACAGATTAGAAGAATATTTAGATATCAACATATCATAGGTGATGCCTCTACACATGTGATTTAAGAAGTAGATACAGTGTTCACCACATGTGACCGATGTGACATCCTGAACTTGTTTGTCTGATAAATGTATCTCGTCACATGACATGTTTAAAAAGTCATAAATCGATTTAGGAAATATTGAATGATTTGGAGCATTTCCAAAACTGTCAAAAAAACACCCAACTCTCTCCAATATATAAACTGCCAGCCAATGCTCTCCAGGCTGGTCAGAGGGGTGTGTGTTAATTATCATAGCACTAGGTCTTATTTGTAGAGGTTGCTGGGGCAGTTTATCACAAGCCAAAACACCTGGCTGTCAGTTCCACAGTATTCATGATGCTTAATAGTAATAAACTAAAACCTGTCTGCGATGGGACACTTAAATCATACTATCATATACCGCATAAATTATTAGATTGATGGTATTAGGCAGCGGGTTCCTGAAACGTGTCTCCAGGCGTATGTTACCACTCTTGATCAATGATAGATGCTGACAATTATCCTCGTCAGGTGTCAGATTAAATGCATAAAGAGTGTACCCTCTCAGGAAATCGTTTCGATCAATGGCCATAGCACTGTTCTTTAAATGTCTCCCTGTTGATAACACCAGTTGATAGAATTCACGAGTTACGCAACCATTAGGGAAGTCCGGTTGTAATGGTTTGGTGGGGAACTGGACACCGTCAACATATATTGCCAGATATTCTAGATTATAATTCTTAAAATTGAATGGGTTCTTGCCATAGTCACCCGTAAAAGAGTCATTATCAACCATCGCTACCACCACAGACTATGTTATTGTTTGACTAAAACCCCTTGCTTGACTAAATAAAAATGATTGTAATGATACATGAACTCTGATAATTTATTTGACCAACATTTTATTGACTTGCACAATCTTACACAATTGTCTGAACATGTTGAACACAACTGAACACATTATGAACACACACACACGGTTGCAACTTTTTCACAAAACGTGTTACCATTGTGTCATTTTTAAACAGATTAGAAGAATATTTAGATATCAACATATCATAGGTGATGCCTCTACACATGTGATTTAAGAAGTAGATACAGTGTTCACCACATGTGACCGATGTGACATCCTGAACTTGTTTGTCTGATAAATGTATCTCGTCACATGACATGTTTAAAAAGTCATAAATCGATTTAGGAAATATTGAATGATTTGGAGCATTTCCAAAACTGTCAAAAAAACACCCAACTCTCTCCAATATATAAACTGCCAGCCAATGCTCTCCAGGCTGGTCAGAGGGGTGTGTGTTAATTATCATAGCACTAGGTCTTATTTGTAGAGGTTGCTGGGGCAGTTTATCACAAGCCAAAACACCTGGCTGTCAGTTCCACAGTATTCATGATGCTTAATAGTAATAAACTAAAACCTGTCTGCGATGGGACACTTAAATCATACTATCATATACCGCATAAATTATTAGATTGATGGTATTAGGCAGCGGGTTCCTGAAACGTGTCTCCAGGCGTATGTTACCACTCTTGATCAATGATAGATGCTGACAATTATCCTCGTCAGGTGTCAGATTAAATGCATAAAGAGTGTACCCTCTCAGGAAATCGTTTCGATCAATGGCCATAGCACTGTTCTTTAAATGTCTCCCTGTTGATAACACCAGTTGATAGAATTCACGAGTTACGCAACCATTAGGGAAGTCCGGTTGTAATGGTTTGGTGGGGAACTGGACACCGTCAACATATATTGCCAGATATTCTAGATTATAATTCTTAAAATTGAATGGGTTCTTGCCATAGTCACCCGTAAAAGAGTCATTATCAACCATCGCTACCACCACAGACTATGTTATTGTTTGACTAAAACCCCTTGCTTGACTAAATAAAAATTATTGTAATGATACATGAACTCTGATAATTTATTTGACCAACATTTTATTGACTTGCACAATCTTACACAATTGTCTGAACATGTTGAACACAACTAAACACATTATGAACACACACACACGGTTGCAACTTTTTCACAAAACGTGTTACCTTTGTGTCATTTTTAAACAGATTAGAAGAATATTTAGATATCAACATATCATAGGTGATGCCTCTACACATGTGATTTAAGAAGTAGATACAGTGTTCACCACATGTGACCGATGTGACATCCTGAACTTGTTTGTCTGATAAATGTATCTCGTCACATGACATGTTTAAAAAGTCATAAATCGATTTAGGAAATATTGAATGATTTGGAGCATTTCCAAAACTGTCAAAAAAACACCCAACTCTCTCCAATATATAAACTGCCAGCCAATGCTCTCCAGGCTGGTCAGAGGGGTGTGTGTTAATTATCATAGCACTAGGTCTTATTTGTAGAGGTTGCTGGGGCAGTTTATCACAAGCCAAAACACCTGGCTGTCAGTTCCACAGTATTCATGATGCTTAATAGTAATAAACTAAAACCTGTCTGCGATGGGACACTTAAATCATACTATCATATACCGCATAAATTATTAGATTGATGGTATTAGGCAGCGGGTTCCTGAAACGTGTCTCCAGGCGTATGTTACCACTCTTGATCAATGATAGATGCTGACAATTATCCTCGTCAGGTGTCAGATTAAATGCATAAAGAGTGTACCCTCTCAGGAAATCGTTTCGATCAATGGCCATAGCACTGTTCTTTAAATGTCTCCCTGTTGATAACACCAGTTGATAGAATTCACGAGTTACGCAACCATTAGGGAAGTCCGGTTGTAATGGTTTGGTGGGGAACTGGACACCGTCAACATATATTGCCAGATATTCTAGATTATAATTCTTAAAATTGAATGGGTTCTTGCCATAGTCACCCGTAAAAGAGTCATTATCAACCATCGCTACCACCACAGACTATGTTATTGTTTGACTAAAACCCCTTGCTTGACTAAATAAAAATGATTGTAATGATACATGAACTCTGATAATTTATTTGACCAACATTTTATTGACTTGCACAATCTTACACAATTGTCTGAACATGTTGAACACAACTAAACACATTATGAACACACACACACGGTTGCAACTTTTTCACAAAACGTGTTACCATTGTGTCATTTTTAAACAGATTAGAAGAATATTTAGATATCAACATATCATAGGTGATGCCTCTACACATGTGATTTAAGAAGTAGATACAGTGTTCACCACATGTGACCGATGTGACATCCTGAACTTGTTTGTCTGATAAATGTATCTCGTCACATGACATGTTTAAAAAGTCATAAATCGATTTAGGAAATATTGAATGATTTGGAGCATTTCCAAAACTGTCAAAAAAACACCCAACTCTCTCCAATATATAAACTGCCAGCCAATGCTCTCCAGGCTGGTCAGAGGGGTGTGTGTTAATTATCATAGCACTAGGTCTTATTTGTAGAGGTTGCTGGGGCAGTTTATCACAAGCCAAAACACCTGGCTGTCAGTTCCACAGTATTCATGATGCTTAATAGTAATAAACTAAAACCTGTCTGCGATGGGACACTTAAATCATACTATCATATACCGCATAAATTATTAGATTGATGGTATTAGGCAGCGGGTTCCTGAAACGTGTCTCCAGGCGTATGTTACCACTCTTGATCAATGATAGATGCTGACAATTATCCTCGTCAGGTGTCAGATTAAATGCATAAAGAGTGTACCCTCTCAGGAAATCGTTTCGATCAATGGCCATAGCACTGTTCTTTAAATGTCTCCCTGTTGATAACACCAGTTGATAGAATTCACGAGTTACGCAACCATTAGGGAAGTCCGGTTGTAATGGTTTGGTGGGGAACTGGACACCGTCAACATATATTGCCAGATATTCTAGATTATAATTCTTAAAATTGAATGGGTTCTTGCCATAGTCACCCGTAAAAGAGTCATTATCAACCATCGCTACCACCACAGACTATGTTATTGTTTGACTAAAACCCCTTGCTTGACTAAATAAAAATGATTGTAATGATACATGAACTCTGATAATTTATTTGACCAACATTTTATTGACTTGCACAATCTTACACAATTGTCTGAACATGTTGAACACAACTAAACACATTATGAACACACACACACACGGTTGCAACTTTTTCACAAAACGTGTTACCATTGTGTCATTTTTAAACAGATTAGAAGAATATTTAGATATCAACATATCATAGGTGATGCCTCTACACATGTGATTTAAGAAGTAGATACAGTGTTCACCACATGTGACCGATGTGACATCCTGAACTTGTTTGTCTGATAAATGTATCTCGTCACATGACATGTTTAAAAAGTCATAAATCGATTTAGGAAATATTGAATGATTTGGAGCATTTCCAAAACTGTCAAAAAAACACCCAACTCTCTCCAATATATAAACTGCCAGCCAATGCTCTCCAGGCTGGTCAGAGGGGTGTGTGTTAATTATCATAGCACTAGGTCTTATTTGTAGAGGTTGCTGGGGCAGTTTATCACAAGCCAAAACACCTGGCTGTCAGTTCCACAGTATTCATGATGCTTAATAGTAATAAACTAAAACCTGTCTGCGATGGGACACTTAAATCATACTATCATATACCGCATAAATTATTAGATTGATGGTATTAGGCAGCGGGTTCCTGAAACGTGTCTCCAGGCGTATGTTACCACTCTTGATCAATGATAGATGCTGACAATTATCCTCGTCAGGTGTCAGATTAAATGCATAAAGAGTGTACCCTCTCAGGAAATCGTTTCGATCAATGGCCATAGCACTGTTCTTTAAATGTCTCCCTGTTGATAACACCAGTTGATAGAATTCACGAGTTACGCAACCATTAGGGAAGTCCGGTTGTAATGGTTTGGTGGGGAACTGGACACCGTCAACATATATTGCCAGATATTCTAGATTATAATTCTTAAAATTGAATGGGT
This sequence comes from Nansenia antarctica, assembly GCF_963989245.1. Taxonomy (NCBI): domain Eukaryota; kingdom Metazoa; phylum Chordata; class Actinopteri; order Argentiniformes; family Microstomatidae; genus Nansenia; species Nansenia antarctica. Next base: position 52,890 of record NW_027663323.1, on the reverse strand, counting down.
TCTTGCCATAGTCACCCGTAAAAGAGTCATTATCAACCATCGCTACCACCACAGACTATGTTATTGTTTGACTAAAACCCCTTGCTTGACTAAATAAAAATGATTGTAATGATACATGAACTCTGATAATTTATTTGACCAACATTTTATTGACTTGCACAATCTTACACAATTGTCTGAACATGTTGAACACAACTAAACACATTATGAACACACACACACACGGTTGCAACTTTTTCACAAAACGTGTTACCATTGTGTCATTTTTAAACAGATTAGAAGAATATTTAGATATCAACATATCATAGGTGATGCCTCTACACATGTGATTTAAGAAGTAGATACAGTGTTCACCACATGTGACCGATGTGACATCCTGAACTTGTTTGTCTGATAAATGTATCTCGTCACATGACATGTTTAAAAAGTCATAAATCGATTTAGGAAATATTGAATGATTTGGAGCATTTCCAAAACTGTCAAAAAAACACCCAACTCTCTCCAATATATAAACTGCCAGCCAATGCTCTCCAGGCTGGTCAGAGGGGTGTGTGTTAATTATCATAGCACTAGGTCTTATTTGTAGAGGTTGCTGGGGCAGTTTATCACAAGCCAAAACACCTGGCTGTCAGTTCCACAGTATTCATGATGCTTAATAGTAATAAACTAAAACCTGTCTGCGATGGGACACTTAAATCATACTATCATATACCGCATAAATTATTAGATTGATGGTATTAGGCAGCGGGTTCCTGAAACGTGTCTCCAGGCGTATGTTACCACTCTTGATCAATGATAGATGCTGACAATTATCCTCGTCAGGTGTCAGATTAAATGCATAAAGAGTGTACCCTCTCAGGAAATCGTTTCGATCAATGGCCATAGCACTGTTCTTTAAATGTCTCCCTGTTGATAACACCAGTTGATAGAATTCACGAGTTACGCAACCATTAGGGAAGTCCGGTTGTAATGGTTTGGTGGGGAACTGGACACCGTCAACATATATTGCCAGATATTCTAGATTATAATTCTTAAAATTGAATGGGTTCTTGCCATAGTCACCCGTAAAAGAGTCATTATCAACCATCGCTACCACCACAGACTATGTTATTGTTTGACTAAAACCCCTTGCTTGACTAAATAAAAATGATTGTAATGATACATGAACTCTGATAATTTATTTGACCAACATTTTATTGACTTGCACAATCTTACACAATTGTCTGAACATGTTGAACACAACTAAACACATTATGAACACACACACACACGGTTGCAACTTTTTCACAAAACGTGTTACCATTGTGTCATTTTTAAACAGATTAGAAGAATATTTAGATATCAACATATCATAGGTGATGCCTCTACACATGTGATTTAAGAAGTAGATACAGTGTTCACCACATGTGACCGATGTGACATCCTGAACTTGTTTGTCTGATAAATGTATCTCGTCACATGACATGTTTAAAAAGTCATAAATCGATTTAGGAAATATTGAATGATTTGGAGCATTTCCAAAACTGTCAAAAAAACACCCAACTCTCTCCAATATATAAACTGCCAGCCAATGCTCTCCAGGCTGGTCAGAGGGGTGTGTGTTAATTATCATAGCACTAGGTCTTATTTGTAGAGGTTGCTGGGGCAGTTTATCACAAGCCAAAACACCTGGCTGTCAGTTCCACAGTATTCATGATGCTTAATAGTAATAAACTAAAACCTGTCTGCGATGGGACACTTAAATCATACTATCATATACCGCATAAATTATTAGATTGATGGTATTAGGCAGCGGGTTCCTGAAACGTGTCTCCAGGCGTATGTTACCACTCTTGATCAATGATAGATGCTGACAATTATCCTCGTCAGGTGTCAGATTAAATGCATAAAGAGTGTACCCTCTCAGGAAATCGTTTCGATCAATGGCCATAGCACTGTTCTTTAAATGTCTCCCCGTTGATAACACCAGTTGATAGAATTCACGAGTTACGCAACCATTAGGGAAGTCCGGTTGTAATGGTTTGGTGGGGAACTGGACACCGTCAACATATATTGCCAGATATTCTAGATTATAATTCTTAAAATTGAATGGGTTCTTGCCATAGTCACCCGTAAAAGAGTCATTATCAACCATCGCTACCACCACAGACTATGTTATTGTTTGACTAAAACCCCTTGCTTGACTAAATAAAAATGATTGTAATGATACATGAACTCTGATAATTTATTTGACCAACATTTTATTGACTTGCACAATCTTACACAATTGTCTGAACATGTTGAACACAACTAAACACATTATGAACACACACACACACACGGTTGCAACTTTTTCACAAAACGTGTTACCATTGTGTCATTTTTAAACAGATTAGAAGAATATTTAGATATCAACATATCATAGGTGATGCCTCTACACATGTGATTTAAGAAGTAGATACAGTGTTCACCACATGTGACCGATGTGACATCCTGAACTTGTTTGTCTGATAAATGTATCTCGTCACATGACATGTTTAAAAAGTCATAAATCGATTTAGGAAATATTGAATGATTTGGAGCATTTCCAAAACTGTCAAAAAAACACCCAACTCTCTCCAATATATAAACTGCCAGCCAATGCTCTCCAGGCTGGTCAGAGGGGTGTGTGTTAATTATCATAGCACTAGGTCTTATTTGTAGAGGTTGCTGGGGCAGTTTATCACAAGCCAAAACACCTGGCTGTCAGTTCCACAGTATTCATGATGCTTAATAGTAATAAACTAAAACCTGTCTGCGATGGGACACTTAAATCATACTATCATATACCGCATAAATTATTAGATTGATGGTATTAGGCAGCGGGTTCCTGAAACGTGTCTCCAGGCGTATGTTACCACTCTTGATCAATGATAGATGCTGACAATTATCCTCGTCAGGTGTCAGATTAAATGCATAAAGAGTGTACCCTCTCAGGAAATCGTTTCGATCAATGGCCATAGCACTGTTCTTTAAATGTCTCCCTGTTGATAACACCAGTTGATAGAATTCACGAGTTACGCAACCATTAGGGAAGTCCGGTTGTAATGGTTTGGTGGGGAACTGGACACCGTCAACATATATTGCCAGATATTCTAGATTATAATTCTTAAAATTGAATGGGTTCTTGCCATAGTCACCCGTAAAAGAGTCATTATCAACCATCGCTACCACCACAGACTATGTTATTGTTTGACTAAAACCCCTTGCTTGACTAAATAAAAATGATTGTAATGATACATGAACTCTGATAATTTATTTGACCAACATTTTATTGACTTGCACAATCTTACACAATTGTCTGAACATGTTGAACACAACTAAACACATTATGAACACACACACACACGGTTGCAACTTTTTCACAAAACGTGTTACCATTGTGTCATTTTTAAACAGATTAGAAGAATATTTAGATATCAACATATCATAGGTGATGCCTCTACACATGTGATTTAAGAAGTAGATACAGTGTTCACCACATGTGACCGATGTGACATCCTGAACTTGTTTGTCTGATAAATGTATCTCGTCACATGACATGTTTAAAAAGTCATAAATCGATTTAGGAAATATTGAATGATTTGGAGCATTTCCAAAACTGTCAAAAAAACACCCAACTCTCTCCAATATATAAACTGCCAGCCAATGCTCTCCAGGCTGGTCAGAGGGGTGTGTGTTAATTATCATAGCACTAGGTCTTATTTGTAGAGGTTGCTGGGGCAGTTTATCACAAGCCAAAACACCTGGCTGTCAGTTCCACAGTATTCATGATGCTTAATAGTAATAAACTAAAACCTGTCTGCGATGGGACACTTAAATCATACTATCATATACCGCATAAATTATTAGATTGATGGTATTAGGCAGCGGGTTCCTGAAACGTGTCTCCAGGCGTATGTTACCACTCTTGATCAATGATAGATGCTGACAATTATCCTCGTCAGGTGTCAGATTAAATGCATAAAGAGTGTACCCTCTCAGGAAATCGTTTCGATCAATGGCCATAGCACTGTTCTTTAAATGTCTCCCTGTTGATAACACCAGTTGATAGAATTCACGAGTTACGCAACCATTAGGGAAGTCCGGTTGTAATGGTTTGGTGGGGAACTGGACACCGTCAACATATATTGCCAGATATTCTAGATTATAATTCTTAAAATTGAATGGGTTCTTGCCATAGTCACCCGTAAAAGAGTCATTATCAACCATCGCTACCACCACAGACTATGTTATTGTTTGACTAAAACCCCTTGCTTGACTAAATAAAAATGATTGTAATGATACATGAACTCTGATAATTTATTTGACCAACATTTTATTGACTTGCACAATCTTACACAATTGTCTGAACATGTTGAACACAACTAAACACATTATGAACACACACACACACGGTTGCAACTTTTTCACAAAACGTGTTACCATTGTGTCATTTTTAAACAGATTAGAAGAATATTTAGATATCAACATATCATAGGTGATGCCTCTACACATGTGATTTAAGAAGTAGATACAGTGTTCACCACATGTGACCGATGTGACATCCTGAACTTGTTTGTCTGATAAATGTATCTCGTCACATGACATGTTTAAAAAGTCATAAATCGATTTAGGAAATATTGAATGATTTGGAGCATTTCCAAAACTGTCAAAAAAACACCCAACTCTCTCCAATATATAAACTGCCAGCCAATGCTCTCCAGGCTGGTCAGAGGGGTGTGTGTTAATTATCATAGCACTAGGTCTTATTTGTAGAGGTTGCTGGGGCAGTTTATCACAAGCCAAAACACCTGGCTGTCAGTTCCACAGTATTCATGATGCTTAATAGTAATAAACTAAAACCTGTCTGCGATGGGACACTTAAATCATACTATCATATACCGCATAAATTATTAGATTGATGGTATTAGGCAGCGGGTTCCTGAAACGTGTCTCCAGGCGTATGTTACCACTCTTGATCAATGATAGATGCTGACAATTATCCTCGTCAGGTGTCAGATTAAATGCATAAAGAGTGTACCCTCTCAGGAAATCGTTTCGATCAATGGCCATAGCACTGTTCTTTAAATGTCTCCCCGTTGATAACACCAGTTGATAGAATTCACGAGTTACGCAACCATTAGGGAAGTCCGGTTGTAATGGTTTGGTGGGGAACTGGACACCGTCAACATATATTGCCAGATATTCTAGATTATAATTCTTAAAATTGAATGGGTTCTTGCCATAGTCACCCGTAAAAGAGTCATTATCAACCATCGCTACCACCACAGACTATGTTATTGTTTGACTAAAACCCCTTGCTTGACTAAATAAAAATGATTGTAATGATACATGAACTCTGATAATTTATTTGACCAACATTTTATTGACTTGCACAATCTTACACAATTGTCTGAACATGTTGAACACAACTAAACACATTATGAACACACACACACACACGGTTGCAACTTTTTCACAAAACGTGTTACCATTGTGTCATTTTTAAACAGATTAGAAGAATATTTAGATATCAACATATCATAGGTGATGCCTCTACACATGTGATTTAAGAAGTAGATACAGTGTTCACCACATGTGACCGATGTGACATCCTGAACTTGTTTGTCTGATAAATGTATCTCGTCACATGACATGTTTAAAAAGTCATAAATCGATTTAGGAAATATTGAATGATTTGGAGCATTTCCAAAACTGTCAAAAAAACACCCAACTCTCTCCAATATATAAACTGCCAGCCAATGCTCTCCAGGCTGGTCAGAGGGGTGTGTGTTAATTATCATAGCACTAGGTCTTATTTGTAGAGGTTGCTGGGGCAGTTTATCACAAGCCAAAACACCTGGCTGTCAGTTCCACAGTATTCATGATGCTTAATAGTAATAAACTAAAACCTGTCTGCGATGGGACACTTAAATCATACTATCATATACCGCATAAATTATTAGATTGATGGTATTAGGCAGCGGGTTCCTGAAACGTGTCTCCAGGCGTATGTTACCACTCTTGATCAATGATAGATGCTGACAATTATCCTCGTCAGGTGTCAGATTAAATGCATAAAGAGTGTACCCTCTCAGGAAATCGTTTCGATCAATGGCCATAGCACTGTTCTTTAAATGTCTCCCTGTTGATAACACCAGTTGATAGAATTCACGAGTTACGCAACCATTAGGGAAGTCCGGTTGTAATGGTTTGGTGGGGAACTGGACACCGTCAACATATATTGCCAGATATTCTAGATTATAATTCTTAAAATTGAATGGGTTCTTGCCATAGTCACCCGTAAAAGAGTCATTATCAACCATCGCTACCACCACAGACTATGTTATTGTTTGACTAAAACCCCTTGCTTGACTAAATAAAAATGATTGTAATGATACATGAACTCTGATAATTTATTTGACCAACATTTTATTGACTTGCACAATCTTACACAATTGTCTGAACATGTTGAACACAACTAAACACATTATGAACACACACACACACGGTTGCAACTTTTTCACAAAACGTGTTACCATTGTGTCATTTTTAAACAGATTAGAAGAATATTTAGATATCAACATATCATAGGTGATGCCTCTACACATGTGATTTAAGAAGTAGATACAGTGTTCACCACATGTGACCGATGTGACATCCTGAACTTGTTTGTCTGATAAATGTATCTCGTCACATGACATGTTTAAAAAGTCATAAATCGATTTAGGAAATATTGAATGATTTGGAGCATTTCCAAAACTGTCAAAAAAACACCCAACTCTCTCCAATATATAAACTGCCAGCCAATGCTCTCCAGGCTGGTCAGAGGGGTGTGTGTTAATTATCATAGCACTAGGTCTTATTTGTAGAGGTTGCTGGGGCAGTTTATCACAAGCCAAAACACCTGGCTGTCAGTTCCACAGTATTCATGATGCTTAATAGTAATAAACTAAAACCTGTCTGCGATGGGACACTTAAATCATACTATCATATACCGCATAAATTATTAGATTGATGGTATTAGGCAGCGGGTTCCTGAAACGTGTCTCCAGGCGTATGTTACCACTCTTGATCAATGATAGATGCTGACAATTATCCTCGTCAGGTGTCAGATTAAATGCATAAAGAGTGTACCCTCTCAGGAAATCGTTTCGATCAATGGCCATAGCACTGTTCTTTAAATGTCTCCCTGTTGATAACACCAGTTGATAGAATTCACGAGTTACGCAACCATTAGGGAAGTCCGGTTGTAATGGTTTGGTGGGGAACTGGACACCGTCAACATATATTGCCAGATATTCTAGATTATAATTCTTAAAATTGAATGGGTTCTTGCCATAGTCACCCGTAAAAGAGTCATTATCAACCATCGCTACCACCACAGACTATGTTATTGTTTGACTAAAACCCCTTGCTTGACTAAATAAAAATGATTGTAATGATACATGAACTCTGATAATTTATTTGACCAACATTTTATTGACTTGCACAATCTTACACAATTGTCTGAACATGTTGAACACAACTAAACACATTATGAACACACACACACACGGTTGCAACTTTTTCACAAAACGTGTTACCATTGTGTCATTTTTAAACAGATTAGAAGAATATTTAGATATCAACATATCATAGGTGATGCCTCTACACATGTGATTTAAGAAGTAGATACAGTGTTCACCACATGTGACCGATGTGACATCCTGAACTTGTTTGTCTGATAAATGTATCTCGTCACATGACATGTTTAAAAAGTCATAAATCGATTTAGGAAATATTGAATGATTTGGAGCATTTCCAAAACTGTCAAAAAAACACCCAACTCTCTCCAATATATAAACTGCCAGCCAATGCTCTCCAGGCTGGTCAGAGGGGTGTGTGTTAATTATCATAGCACTAGGTCTTATTTGTAGAGGTTGCTGGGGCAGTTTATCACAAGCCAAAACACCTGGCTGTCAGTTCCACAGTATTCATGATGCTTAATAGTAATAAACTAAAACCTGTCTGCGATGGGACACTTAAATCATACTATCATATACCGCATAAATTATTAGATTGATGGTATTAGGCAGCGGGTTCCTGAAACGTGTCTCCAGGCGTATGTTACCACTCTTGATCAATGATAGATGCTGACAATTATCCTCGTCAGGTGTCAGATTAAATGCATAAAGAGTGTACCCTCTCAGGAAATCGTTTCGATCAATGGCCATAGCACTGTTCTTTAAATGTCTCCCTGTTGATAACACCAGTTGATAGAATTCACGAGTTACGCAACCATTAGGGAAGTCCGGTTGTAATGGTTTGGTGGGGAACTGGACACCGTCAACATATATTGCCAGATATTCTAGATTATAATTCTTAAAATTGAATGGGTTCTTGCCATAGTCACCCGTAAAAGAGTCATTATCAACCATCGCTACCACCACAGACTATGTTATTGTTTGACTAAAACCCCTTGCTTGACTAAATAAAAATGATTGTAATGATACATGAACTCTGATAATTTATTTGACCAACATTTTATTGACTTGCACAATCTTACACAATTGTCTGAACATGTTGAACACAACTAAACACATTATGAACACACACACACACACGGTTGCAACTTTTTCACAAAACGTGTTACCATTGTGTCATTTTTAAACAGATTAGAAGAATATTTAGATATCAACATATCATAGGTGATGCCTCTACACATGTGATTTAAGAAGTAGATACAGTGTTCACCACATGTGACCGATGTGACATCCTGAACTTGTTTGTCTGATAAATGTATCTCGTCACATGACATGTTTAAAAAGTCATAAATCGATTTAGGAAATATTGAATGATTTGGAGCATTTCCAAAACTGTCAAAAAAACACCCAACTCTCTCCAATATATAAACTGCCAGCCAATGCTCTCCAGGCTGGTCAGAGGGGTGTGTGTTAATTATCATAGCACTAGGTCTTATTTGTAGAGGTTGCTGGGGCAGTTTATCACAAGCCAAAACACCTGGCTGTCAGTTCCACAGTATTCATGATGCTTAATAGTAATAAACTAAAACCTGTCTGCGATGGGACACTTAAATCATACTATCATATACCGCATAAATTATTAGATTGATGGTATTAGGCAGCGGGTTCCTGAAACGTGTCTCCAGGCGTATGTTACCACTCTTGATCAATGATAGATGCTGACAATTATCCTCGTCAGGTGTCAGATTAAATGCATAAAGAGTGTACCCTCTCAGGAAATCGTTTCGATCAATGGCCATAGCACTGTTCTTTAAATGTCTCCCTGTTGATAACACCAGTTGATAGAATTCACGAGTTACGCAACCATTAGGGAAGTCCGGTTGTAATGGTTTGGTGGGGAACTGGACACCGTCAACATATATTGCCAGATATTCTAGATTATAATTCTTAAAATTGAATGGGTTCTTGCCATAGTCACCCGTAAAAGAGTCATTATCAACCATCGCTACCACCACAGACTATGTTATTGTTTGACTAAAACCCCTTGCTTGACTAAATAAAAATGATTGTAATGATACATGAACTCTGATAATTTATTTGACCAACATTTTATTGACTTGCACAATCTTACACAATTGTCTGAACATGTTGAACACAACTAAACACATTATGAACACACACACACACGGTTGCAACTTTTTCACAAAACGTGTTACCATTGTGTCATTTTTAAACAGATTAGAAGAATATTTAGATATCAACATATCATAGGTGATGCCTCTACACATGTGATTTAAGAAGTAGATACAGTGTTCACCACATGTGACCGATGTGACATCCTGAACTTGTTTGTCTGATAAATGTATCTCGTCACATGACATGTTTAAAAAGTCATAAATCGATTTAGGAAATATTGAATGATTTGGAGCATTTCCAAAACTGTCAAAAAAACACCCAACTCTCTCCAATATATAAACTGCCAGCCAATGCTCTCCAGGCTGGTCAGAGGGGTGTGTGTTAATTATCATAGCACTAGGTCTTATTTGTAGAGCTTGCTGGGGCAGTTTATCACAAGCCAAAACACCTGGCTGTCAGTTCCACAGTATTCATGATGCTTAATAGTAATAAACTAAAACCTGTCTGCGATGGGACACTTAAATCATACTATCATATACCGCATAAATTATTAGATTGATGGTATTAGGCAGCGGGTTCCTGAAACGTGTCTCCAGGCGTATGTTACCACTCTTGATCAATGATAGATGCTGACAATTATCCTCGTCAGGTGTCAGATTAAATGCATAAAGAGTGTACCCTCTCAGGAAATCGTTTCGATCAATGGCCATAGCACTGTTCTTTAAATGTCTCCCTGTTGATAACACCAGTTGATAGAATTCACGAGTTACGCAACCATTAGGGAAGTCCGGTTGTAATGGTTTGGTGGGGAACTGGACACCGTCAACATATATTGCCAGATATTCTAGATTATAATTCTTAAAATTGAATGGGTTCTTGCCATAGTCACCCGTAAAAGAGTCATTATCAACCATCGCTACCACCACAGACTATGTTATTGTTTGACTAAAACCCCTTGCTTGACTAAATAAAAATGATTGTAATGATACATGAACTCTGATAATTTATTTGACCAACATTTTATTGACTTGCACAATCTTACACAATTGTCTGAACATGTTGAACACAACTAAACACATTATGAACACACACACACACGGTTGCAACTTTTTCACAAAACGTGTTACCATTGTGTCATTTTTAAACAGATTAGAAGAATATTTAGATATCAACATATCATAGGTGATGCCTCTACACATGTGATTTAAGAAGTAGATACAGTGTTCACCACATGTGACCGATGTGACATCCTGAACTTGTTTGTCTGATAAATGTATCTCGTCACATGACATGTTTAAAAAGTCATAAATCGATTTAGGAAATATTGAATGATTTGGAGCATTTCCAAAACTGTCAAAAAAACACCCAACTCTCTCCAATATATAAACTGCCAGCCAATGCTCTCCAGGCTGGTCAGAGGGGTGTGTGTTAATTATCATAGCACTAGGTCTTATTTGTAGAGCTTGCTGGGGCAGTTTATCACAAGCCAAAACACCTGGCTGTCAGTTCCACAGTATTCATGATGCTTAATAGTAATAAACTAAAACCTGTCTGCGATGGGACACTTAAATCATACTATCATATACCGCATAAATTATTAGATTGATGGTATTAGGCAGCGGGTTCCTGAAACGTGTCTCCAGGCGTATGTTACCACTCTTGATCAATGATAGATGCTGACAATTATCCTCGTCAGGTGTCAGATTAAATGCATAAAGAGTGTACCCTCTCAGGAAATCGTTTCGATCAATGGCCATAGCACTGTTCTTTAAATGTCTCCCTGTTGATAACACCAGTTGATAGAATTCACGAGTTACGCAACCATTAGGGAAGTCCGGTTGTAATGGTTTGGTGGGGAACTGGACACCGTCAACATATATTGCCAGATATTCTAGATTATAATTCTTAAAATTGAATGGGTTCTTGCCATAGTCACCCGTAAAAGAGTCATTATCAACCATCGCTACCACCACAGACTATGTTATTGTTTGACTAAAACCCCTTGCTTGACTAAATAAAAATGATTGTAATGATACATGAACTCTGATAATTTATTTGACCAACATTTTATTGACTTGCACAATCTTACACAATTGTCTGAACATGTTGAACACAACTAAACACATTATGAACACACACACACACACGGTTGCAACTTTTTCACAAAACGTGTTACCATTGTGTCATTTTTAAACAGATTAGAAGAATATTTAGATATCAACATATCATAGGTGATGCCTCTACACATGTGATTTAAGAAGTAGATACAGTGTTCACCACATGTGACCGATGTGACATCCTGAACTTGTTTGTCTGATAAATGTATCTCGTCACATGACATGTTTAAAAAGTCATAAATCGATTTAGGAAATATTGAATGATTTGGAGCATTTCCAAAACTGTCAAAAAAACACCCAACTCTCTCCAATATATAAACTGCCAGCCAATGCTCTCCAGGCTGGTCAGAGGGGTGTGTGTTAATTATCATAGCACTAGGTCTTATTTGTAGAGGTTGCTGGGGCAGTTTATCACAAGCCAAAACACCTGGCTGTCAGTTCCACAGTATTCATGATGCTTAATAGTAATAAACTAAAACCTGTCTGCGATGGGACACTTAAATCATACTATCATATACCGCATAAATTATTAGATTGATGGTATTAGGCAGCGGGTTCCTGAAACGTGTCTCCAGGCGTATGTTACCACTCTTGATCAATGATAGATGCTGACAATTATCCTCGTCAGGTGTCAGATTAAATGCATAAAGAGTGTACCCTCTCAGGAAATCGTTTCGATCAATGGCCATAGCACTGTTCTTTAAATGTCTCCCTGTTGATAACACCAGTTGATAGAATTCACGAGTTACGCAACCATTAGGGAAGTCCGGTTGTAATGGTTTGGTGGGGAACTGGACACCGTCAACATATATTGCCAGATATTCTAGATTATAATTCTTAAAATTGAATGGGTTCTTGCCATAGTCACCCGTAAAAGAGTCATTATCAACCATCGCTACCACCACAGACTATGTTATTGTTTGACTAAAACCCCTTGCTTGACTAAATAAAAATGATTGTAATGATACATGAACTCTGATAATTTATTTGACCAACATTTTATTGACTTGCACAATCTTACACAATTGTCTGAACATGTTGAACACAACTAAACACATTATGAACACACACACACACGGTTGCAACTTTTTCACAAAACGTGTTACCATTGTGTCATTTTTAAACAGATTAGAAGAATATTTAGATATCAACATATCATAGGTGATGCCTCTACACATGTGATTTAAGAAGTAGATACAGTGTTCACCACATGTGACCGATGTGACATCCTGAACTTGTTTGTCTGATAAATGTATCTCGTCACATGACATGTTTAAAAAGTCATAAATCGATTTAGGAAATATTGAATGATTTGGAGCATTTCCAAAACTGTCAAAAAAACACCCAACTCTCTCCAATATATAAACTGCCAGCCAATGCTCTCCAGGCTGGTCAGAGGGGTGTGTGTTAATTATCATAGCACTAGGTCTTATTTGTAGAGCTTGCTGGGGCAGTTTATCACAAGCCAAAACACCTGGCTGTCAGTTCCACAGTATTCATGATGCTTAATAGTAATAAACTAAAACCTGTCTGCGATGGGACACTTAAATCATACTATCATATACCGCATAAATTATTAGATTGATGGTATTAGGCAGCGGGTTCCTGAAACGTGTCTCCAGGCGTATGTTACCACTCTTGATCAATGATAGATGCTGACAATTATCCTCGTCAGGTGTCAGATTAAATGCATAAAGAGTGTACCCTCTCAGGAAATCGTTTCGATCAATGGCCATAGCACTGTTCTTTAAATGTCTCCCTGTTGATAACACCAGTTGATAGAATTCACGAGTTACGCAACCATTAGGGAAGTCCGGTTGTAATGGTTTGGTGGGGAACTGGACACCGTCAACATATATTGCCAGATATTCTAGATTATAATTCTTAAAATTGAATGGGTTCTTGCCATAGTCACCCGTAAAAGAGTCATTATCAACCATCGCTACCACCACAGACTATGTTATTGTTTGACTAAAACCCCTTGCTTGACTAAATAAAAATGATTGTAATGATACATGAACTCTGATAATTTATTTGACCAACATTTTATTGACTTGCACAATCTTACACAATTGTCTGAACATGTTGAACACAACTAAACACATTATGAACACACACACACACGGTTGCAACTTTTTCACAAAACGTGTTACCATTGTGTCATTTTTAAACAGATTAGAAGAATATTTAGATATCAACATATCATAGGTGATGCCTCTACACATGTGATTTAAGAAGTAGATACAGTGTTCACCACATGTGACCGATGTGACATCCTGAACTTGTTTGTCTGATAAATGTATCTCGTCACATGACATGTTTAAAAAGTCATAAATCGATTTAGGAAATATTGAATGATTTGGAGCATTTCCAAAACTGTCAAAAAAACACCCAACTCTCTCCAATATATAAACTGCCAGCCAATGCTCTCCAGGCTGGTCAGAGGGGTGTGTGTTAATTATCATAGCACTAGGTCTTATTTGTAGAGCTTGCTGGGGCAGTTTATCACAAGCCAAAACACCTGGCTGTCAGTTCCACAGTATTCATGATGCTTAATAGTAATAAACTAAAACCTGTCTGCGATGGGACACTTAAATCATACTATCATATACCGCATAAATTATTAGATTGATGGTATTAGGCAGCGGGTTCCTGAAACGTGTCTCCAGGCGTATGTTACCACTCTTGATCAATGATAGATGCTGACAATTATCCTCGTCAGGTGTCAGATTAAATGCATAAAGAGTGTACCCTCTCAGGAAATCGTTTCGATCAATGGCCATAGCACTGTTCTTTAAATGTCTCCCTGTTGATAACACCAGTTGATAGAATTCACGAGTTACGCAACCATTAGGGAAGTCCGGTTGTAATGGTTTGGTGGGGAACTGGACACCGTCAACATATATTGCCAGATATTCTAGATTATAATTCTTAAAATTGAATGGGTTCTTGCCATAGTCACCCGTAAAAGAGTCATTATCAACCATCGCTACCACCACAGACTATGTTATTGTTTGACTAAAACCCCTTGCTTGACTAAATAAAAATGATTGTAATGATACATGAACTCTGATAATTTATTTGACCAACATTTTATTGACTTGCACAATCTTACACAATTGTCTGAACATGTTGAACACAACTAAACACATTATGAACACACACACACACGGTTGCAACTTTTTCACAAAACGTGTTACCATTGTGTCATTTTTAAACAGATTAGAAGAATATTTAGATATCAACATATCATAGGTGATGCCTCTACACATGTAATTTAAGAAGTAGATACAGTGTTCACCACATGTGACCGATGTGACATCCTGAACTTGTTTGTCTGATAAATGTATCTCGTCACATGACATGTTTAAAAAGTAATAAATCGATTTAGGAAATATTGAATGATTTGGAGCATTTCCAAAACTGTCAAAAAAAACACCCAACTCTCTCCAATATATAAACTGCCAGCCAATGCTCTCCAGGCTGGTCAGAGGGGTGTGTGTTAATTATCATAGCACTAGGTCTTATTTGTAGAGGTTGCTGGGGCAGTTTATCACAAGCCAAAACACCTGGCTGTCAGTTCCACAGTATTCATGATGCTTAATAGTAATAAACTAAAACCTGTCTGCGATGGGACACTTAAATCATACTATCATATACCGCATAAATTATTAGATTGATGGTATTAGGCAGCGGGTTCCTGAAACGTGTCTCCAGGCGTATGTTACCACTCTTGATCAATGATAGATGCTGACAATTATCCTCGTCAGGTGTCAGATTAAATGCATAAAGAGTGTACCCTCTCAGGAAATCGTTTCGATCAATGGCCATAGCACTGTTCTTTAAATGTCTCCCTGTTGATAACACCAGTTGATAGAATTCACGAGTTACGCAACCATTAGGGAAGTCCGGTTGTAATGGTTTGGTGGGGAACTGGACACCGTCAACATATATTGCCAGATATTCTAGATTATAATTCTTAAAATTGAATGGGTTCTTGCCATAGTCACCCGTAAAAGAGTCATTATCAACCATCGCTACCACCACAGACTATGTTATTGTTTGACTAAAACCCCTTGCTTGACTAAATAAAAATGATTGTAATGATACATGAACTCTGATAATTTATTTGACCAACATTTTATTGACTTGCACAATCTTACACAATTGTCTGAACATGTTGAACACAACTAAACACATTATGAACACACACACACACACGGTTGCAACTTTTTCACAAAACGTGTTACCATTGTGTCATTTTTAAACAGATTAGAAGAATATTTAGATATCAACATATCATAGGTGATGCCTCTACACATGTGATTTAAGAAGTAGATACAGTGTTCACCACATGTGACCGATGTGACATCCTGAACTTGTTTGTCTGATAAATGTATCTCGTCACATGACATGTTTAAAAAGTCATAAATCGATTTAGGAAATATTGAATGATTTGGAGCATTTCCAAAACTGTCAAAAAAACACCCAACTCTCTCCAATATATAAACTGCCAGCCAATGCTCTCCAGGCTGGTCAGAGGGGTGTGTGTTAATTATCATAGCACTAGGTCTTATTTGTAGAGGTTGCTGGGGCAGTTTATCACAAGCCAAAACACCTGGCTGTCAGTTCCACAGTATTCATGATGCTTAATAGTAATAAACTAAAACCTGTCTGCGATGGGACACTTAAATCATACTATCATATACCGCATAAATTATTAGATTGATGGTATTAGGCAGCGGGTTCCTGAAACGTGTCTCCAGGCGTATGTTACCACTCTTGATCAATGATAGATGCTGACAATTATCCTCGTCAGGTGTCAGATTAAATGCATAAAGAGTGTACCCTCTCAGGAAATCGTTTCGATCAATGGCCATAGCACTGTTCTTTAAATGTCTCCCTGTTGATAACACCAGTTGATAGAATTCACGAGTTACGCAACCATTAGGGAAGTCCGGTTGTAATGGTTTGGTGGGGAACTGGACACCGTCAACATATATTGCCAGATATTCTAGATTATAATTCTTAAAATTGAATGGGTTCTTGCCATAGTCACCCGTAAAAGAGTCATTATCAACCATCGCTACCACCACAGACTATGTTATTGTTTGACTAAAACCCCTTGCTTGACTAAATAAAAATGATTGTAATGATACATGAACTCTGATAATTTATTTGACCAACATTTTATTGACTTGCACAATCTTACACAATTGTCTGAACATGTTGAACACAACTAAACACATTATGAACACACACACACACGGTTGCAACTTTTTCACAAAACGTGTTACCATTGTGTCATTTTTAAACAGATTAGAAGAATATTTAGATATCAACATATCATAGGTGATGCCTCTACACATGTGATTTAAGAAGTAGATACAGTGTTCACCACATGTGACCGATGTGACATCCTGAACTTGTTTGTCTGATAAATGTATCTCGTCACATGACATGTTTAAAAAGTCATAAATCGATTTAGGAAATATTGAATGATTTGGAGCATTTCCAAAACTGTCAAAAAAACACCCAACTCTCTCCAATATATAAACTGCCAGCCAATGCTCTCCAGGCTGGTCAGAGGGGTGTGTGTTAATTATCATAGCACTAGGTCTTATTTGTAGAGGTTGCTGGGGCAGTTTATCACAAGCCAAAACACCTGGCTGTCAGTTCCACAGTATTCATGATGCTTAATAGTAATAAACTAAAACCTGTCTGCGATGGGACACTTAAATCATACTATCATATACCGCATAAATTATTAGATTGATGGTATTAGGCAGCGGGTTCCTGAAACGTGTCTCCAGGCGTATGTTACCACTCTTGATCAATGATAGATGCTGACAATTATCCTCGTCAGGTGTCAGATTAAATGCATAAAGAGTGTACCCTCTCAGGAAATCGTTTCGATCAATGGCCATAGCACTGTTCTTTAAATGTCTCCCTGTTGATAACACCAGTTGATAGAATTCACGAGTTACGCAACCATTAGGGAAGTCCGGTTGTAATGGTTTGGTGGGGAACTGGACACCGTCAACATATATTGCCAGATATTCTAGATTATAATTCTTAAAATTGAATGGGTTCTTGCCATAGTCACCCGTAAAAGAGTCATTATCAACCATCGCTACCACCACAGACTATGTTATTGTTTGACTAAAACCCCTTGCTTGACTAAATAAAAATGATTGTAATGATACATGAACTCTGATAATTTATTTGACCAACATTTTATTGACTTGCACAATCTTACACAATTGTCTGAACATGTTGAACACAACTAAACACATTATGAACACACACACACACGGTTGCAACTTTTTCACAAAACGTGTTACCATTGTGTCATTTTTAAACAGATTAGAAGAATATTTAGATATCAACATATCATAGGTGATGCCTCTACACATGTGATTTAAGAAGTAGATACAGTGTTCACCACATGTGACCGATGTGACATCCTGAACTTGTTTGTCTGATAAATGTATCTCGTCACATGACATGTTTAAAAAGTCATAAATCGATTTAGGAAATATTGAATGATTTGGAGCATTTCCAAAACTGTCAAAAAAACACCCAACTCTCTCCAATATATAAACTGCCAGCCAATGCTCTCCAGGCTGGTCAGAGGGGTGTGTGTTAATTATCATAGCACTAGGTCTTATTTGTAGAGGTTGCTGGGGCAGTTTATCACAAGCCAAAACACCTGGCTGTCAGTTCCACAGTATTCATGATGCTTAATAGTAATAAACTAAAACCTGTCTGCGATGGGACACTTAAATCATACTATCATATACCGCATAAATTATTAGATTGATGGTATTAGGCAGCGGGTTCCTGAAACGTGTCTCCAGGCGTATGTTACCACTCTTGATCAATGATAGATGCTGACAATTATCCTCGTCAGGTGTCAGATTAAATGCATAAAGAGTGTACCCTCTCAGGAAATCGTTTCGATCAATGGCCATAGCACTGTTCTTTAAATGTCTCCCTGTTGATAACACCAGTTGATAGAATTCACGAGTTACGCAACCATTAGGGAAGTCCGGTTGTAATGGTTTGGTGGGGAACTGGACACCGTCAACATATATTGCCAGATATTCTAGATTATAATTCTTAAAATTGAATGGGTTCTTGCCATAGTCACCCGTAAAAGAGTCATTATCAACCATCGCTACCACCACATACTATGTTATTGTTTGACTAAAACCCCTTGCTTGACTAAATAAAAATGATTGTAATGATACATGAACTCTGATAATTTATTTGACCAACATTTTATTGACTTGCACAATCTTACACAATTGTCTGAACATGTTGAACACAACTAAACACATTATGAACACACACACACACGGTTGCAACTTTTTCACAAAACGTGTTACCATTGTGTCATTTTTAAACAGATTAGAAGAATATTTAGATATCAACATATCATAGGTGATGCCTCTACACATGTAATTTAAGAAGTAGATACAGTGTTCACCACATGTGACCGATGTGACATCCTGAACTTGTTTGTCTGATAAATGTATCTCGTCACATGACATGTTTAAAAAGTAATAAATCGATTTAGGAAATATTGAATGATTTGGAGCATTTCCAAAACTGTCAAAAAAAACACCCAACTCTCTCCAATATATAAACTGCCAGCCAATGCTCTCCAGGCTGGTCAGAGGGGTGTGTGTTAATTATCATAGCACTAGGTCTTATTTGTAGAGGTTGCTGGGGCAGTTTATCACAAGCCAAAACACCTGGCTGTCAGTTCCACAGTATTCATGATGCTTAATAGTAATAAACTAAAACCTGTCTGCGATGGGACACTTAAATCATACTATCATATACCGCATAAATTATTAGATTGATGGTATTAGGCAGCGGGTTCCTGAAACGTGTCTCCAGGCGTATGTTACCACTCTTGATCAATGATAGATGCTGACAATTATCCTCGTCAGGTGTCAGATTAAATGCATAAAGAGTGTACCCTCTCAGGAAATCGTTTCGATCAATGGCCATAGCACTGTTCTTTAAATGTCTCCCTGTTGATAACACCAGTTGATAGAATTCACGAGTTACGCAACCATTAGGGAAGTCCGGTTGTAATGGTTTGGTGGGCAACTGGACACCGTCAACATATATTGCCAGATATTCTAGATTATAATTCTTAAAATTGAATGGGTTCTTGCCATAGTCACCCGTAAAAGAGTCATTATCAACCATCGCTACCACCACAGACTATGTTATTGTTTGACTAAAACCCCTTGCTTGACTAAATAAAAATGATTGTAATGATACATGAACTCTGATAATTTATTTGACCAACATTTTATTGACTTGCACAATCTTACACAATTGTCTGAACATGTTGAACACAACTAAACACATTATGAACACACACACACGGTTGCAACTTTTTCACAAAACGTGTTACCATTGTGTCATTTTTAAACAGATTAGAAGAATATTTAGATATCAACATATCATAGGTGATGCCTCTACACATGTGATTTAAGAAGTAGATACAGTGTTCACCACATGTGACCGATGTGACATCCTGAACTTGTTTGTCTGATAAATGTATCTCGTCACATGACATGTTTAAAAAGTCATAAATCGATTTAGGAAATATTGAATGATTTGGAGCATTTCCAAAACTGTCAAAAAAACACCCAACTCTCTCCAATATATAAACTGCCAGCCAATGCTCTCCAGGCTGGTCAGAGGGGTGTGTGTTAATTATCATAGCACTAGGTCTTATTTGTAGAGGTTGCTGGGGCAGTTTATCACAAGCCAAAACACCTGGCTGTCAGTTCCACAGTATTCATGATGCTTAATAGTAATAAACTAAAACCTGTCTGCGATGGGACACTTAAATCATACTATCATATACCGCATAAATTATTAGATTGATGGTATTAGGCAGCGGGTTCCTGAAACGTGTCTCCAGGCGTATGTTACCACTCTTGATCAATGATAGATGCTGACAATTATCCTCGTCAGGTGTCAGATTAAATGCATAAAGAGTGTACCCTCTCAGGAAATCGTTTCGATCAATGGCCATAGCACTGTTCTTTAAATGTCTCCCTGTTGATAACACCAGTTGATAGAATTCACGAGTTACGCAACCATTAGGGAAGTCCGGTTGTAATGGTTTGGTGGGCAACTGGACACCGTCAACACATATTGCCAGATATTCTAGATTATAATTCTTAAAATTGAATGGGTTCTTGCCATAGTCACCCGTAAAAGAGTCATTATCAACCATCGCTACCACCACAGACTATGTTATTGTTTGACTAAAACCCCTTGCTTGACTAAATAAAAATGATTGTAATGATACATGAACTCTGATAATTTATTTGACCAACATTTTATTGACTTGCACAATCTTACACAATTGTCTGAACATGTTGAACACAACTAAACACATTATGAACACACACACACACGGTTGCAACTTTTTCACAAAACGTGTTACCATTGTGTCATTTTTAAACAGATTAGAAGAATATTTAGATATCAACATATCATAGGTGATGCCTCTACACATGTGATTTAAGAAGTAGATACAGTGTTCACCACATGTGACCGATGTGACATCCTGAACTTGTTTGTCTGATAAATGTATCTCGTCACATGACATGTTTAAAAAGTCATAAATCGATTTAGGAAATATTGAATGATTTGGAGCATTTCCAAAACTGTCAAAAAAACACCCAACTCTCTCCAATATATAAACTGCCAGCCAATGCTCTCCAGGCTGGTCAGAGGGGTGTGTGTTAATTATCATAGCACTAGGTCTTATTTGTAGAGGTTGCTGGGGCAGTTTATCACAAGCCAAAACACCTGGCTGTCAGTTCCACAGTATTCATGATGCTTAATAGTAATAAACTAAAACCTGTCTGCGATGGGACACTTAAATCATACTATCATATACCGCATAAATTATTAGATTGATGGTATTAGGCAGCGGGTTCCTGAAACGTGTCTCCAGGCGTATGTTACCACTCTTGATCAATGATAGATGCTGACAATTATCCTCGTCAGGTGTCAGATTAAATGCATAAAGAGTGTACCCTCTCAGGAAATCGTTTCGATCAATGGCCATAGCACTGTTCTTTAAATGTCTCCCTGTTGATAACACCAGTTGATAGAATTCACGAGTTACGCAACCATTAGGGAAGTCCGGTTGTAATGGTTTGGTGGGGAACTGGACACCGTCAACATATATTGCCAGATATTCTAGATTATAATTCTTAAAATTGAATGGGTTCTTGCCATAGTCACCCGTAAAAGAGTCATTATCAACCATCGCTACCACCACATACTATGTTATTGTTTGACTAAAACCCCTTGCTTGACTAAATAAAAATGATTGTAATGATACATGAACTCTGATAATTTATTTGACCAACATTTTATTGACTTGCACAATCTTACACAATTGTCTGAACATGTTGAACACAACTAAACACATTATGAACACACACACACACGGTTGCAACTTTTTCACAAAACGTGTTACCATTGTGTCATTTTTAAACAGATTAGAAGAATATTTAGATATCAACATATCATAGGTGATGCCTCTACACATGTAATTTAAGAAGTAGATACAGTGTTCACCACATGTGACCGATGTGACATCCTGAACTTGTTTGTCTGATAAATGTATCTCGTCACATGACATGTTTAAAAAGTCATAAATCGATTTAGGAAATATTGAATGATTTGGAGCATTTCCAAAACTGTCAAAAAAAACACCCAACTCTCTCCAATATATAAACTGCCAGCCAATGCTCTCCAGGCTGGTCAGAGGGGTGTGTGTTAATTATCATAGCACTAGGTCTTATTTGTAGAGGTTGCTGGGGCAGTTTATCACAAGCCAAAACACCTGGCTGTCAGTTCCACAGTATTCATGATGCTTAATAGTAATAAACTAAAACCTGTCTGCGATGGGACACTTAAATCATACTATCATATACCGCATAAATTATTAGATTGATGGTATTAGGCAGCGGGTTCCTGAAACGTGTCTCCAGGCGTATGTTACCACTCTTGATCAATGATAGATGCTGACAATTATCCTCGTCAGGTGTCAGATTAAATGCATAAAGAGTGTACCCTCTCAGGAAATCGTTTCGATCAATGGCCATAGCACTGTTCTTTAAATGTCTCCCTGTTGATAACACCAGTTGATAGAATTCACGAGTTACGCAACCATTAGGGAAGTCCGGTTGTAATGGTTTGGTGGGCAACTGGACACCGTCAACATATATTGCCAGATATTCTAGATTATAATTCTTAAAATTGAATGGGTTCTTGCCATAGTCACCCGTAAAAGAGTCATTATCAACCATCGCTACCACCACAGACTATGTTATTGTTTGACTAAAACCCCTTGCTTGACTAAATAAAAATGATTGTAATGATACATGAACTCTGATAATTTATTTGACCAACATTTTATTGACTTGCACAATCTTACACAATTGTCTGAACATGTTGAACACAACTAAACACATTATGAACACACACACACGGTTGCAACTTTTTCACAAAACGTGTTACCATTGTGTCATTTTTAAACAGATTAGAAGAATATTTAGATATCAACATATCATAGGTGATGCCTCTACACATGTGATTTAAGAAGTAGATACAGTGTTCACCACATGTGACCGATGTGACATCCTGAACTTGTTTGTCTGATAAATGTATCTCGTCACATGACATGTTTAAAAAGTCATAAATCGATTTAGGAAATATTGAATGATTTGGAGCATTTCCAAAACTGTCAAAAAAACACCCAACTCTCTCCAATATATAAACTGCCAGCCAATGCTCTCCAGGCTGGTCAGAGGGGTGTGTGTTAATTATCATAGCACTAGGTCTTATTTGTAGAGGTTGCTGGGGCAGTTTATCACAAGCCAAAACACCTGGCTGTCAGTTCCACAGTATTCATGATGCTTAATAGTAATAAACTAAAACCTGTCTGCGATGGGACACTTAAATCATACTATCATATACCGCATAAATTATTAGATTGATGGTATTAGGCAGCGGGTTCCTGAAACGTGTCTCCAGGCGTATGTTACCACTCTTGATCAATGATAGATGCTGACAATTATCCTCGTCAGGTGTCAGATTAAATGCATAAAGAGTGTACCCTCTCAGGAAATCGTTTCGATCAATGGCCATAGCACTGTTCTTTAAATGTCTCCCTGTTGATAACACCAGTTGATAGAATTCACGAGTTACGCAACCATTAGGGAAGTCCGGTTGTAATGGTTTGGTGGGGAACTGGACACCGTCAACACATATTGCCAGATATTCTAGATTATAATTCTTAAAATTGAATGGGTTCTTGCCATAGTCACCCGTAAAAGAGTCATTATCAACCATCGCTACCACCACAGACTATGTTATTGTTTGACTAAAACCCCTTGCTTGACTAAATAAAAATGATTGTAATGATACATGAACTCTGATAATTTATTTGACCAACATTTTATTGACTTGCACAATCTTACACAATTGTCTGAACATGTTGAACACAACTAAACACATTATGAACACACACACACGGTTGCAACTTTTTCACAAAACGTGTTACCATTGTGTCATTTTTAAACAGATTAGAAGAATATTTAGATATCAACATATCATAGGTGATGCCTCTACACATGTGATTTAAGAAGTAGATACAGTGTTCACCACATGTGACCGATGTGACATCCTGAACTTGTTTGTCTGATAAATGTATCTCGTCACATGACATGTTTAAAAAGTCATAAATCGATTTAGGAAATATTGAATGATTTGGAGCATTTCCAAAACTGTCAAAAAAACACCCAACTCTCTCCAATATATAAACTGCCAGCCAATGCTCTCCAGGCTGGTCAGAGGGGTGTGTGTTAATTATCATAGCACTAGGTCTTATTTGTAGAGGTTGCTGGGGCAGTTTATCACAAGCCAAAACACCTGGCTGTCAGTTCCACAGTATTCATGATGCTTAATAGTAATAAACTAAAACCTGTCTGCGATGGGACACTTAAATCATACTATCATATACCGCATAAATTATTAGATTGATGGTATTAGGCAGCGGGTTCCTGAAACGTGTCTCCAGGCGTATGTTACCACTCTTGATCAATGATAGATGCTGACAATTATCCTCGTCAGGTGTCAGATTAAATGCATAAAGAGTGTACCCTCTCAGGAAATCGTTTCGATCAATGGCCATAGCACTGTTCTTTAAATGTCTCCCTGTTGATAACACCAGTTGATAGAATTCACGAGTTACGCAACCATTAGGGAAGTCCGGTTGTAATGGTTTGGTGGGCAACTGGACACCGTCAACACATATTGCCAGATATTCTAGATTATAATTCTTAAAATTGAATGGGTTCTTGCCATAGTCACCCGTAAAAGAGTCATTATCAACCATCGCTACCACCACAGACTATGTTATTGTTTGACTAAAACCCCTTGCTTGACTAAATAAAAATGATTGTAATGATACATGAACTCTGATAATTTATTTGACCAACATTTTATTGACTTGCACAATCTTACACAATTGTCTGAACATGTTGAACACAACTAAACACATTATGAACACACACACACGGTTGCAACTTTTTCACAAAACGTGTTACCATTGTGTCATTTTTAAACAGATTAGAAGAATATTTAGATATCAACATATCATAGGTGATGCCTCTACACATGTGATTTAAGAAGTAGATACAGTGTTCACCACATGTGACCGATGTGACATCCTGAACTTGTTTGTCTGATAAATGTATCTCGTCACATGACATGTTTAAAAAGTCATAAATCGATTTAGGAAATATTGAATGATTTGGAGCATTTCCAAAACTGTCAAAAAACACCCAACTCTCTCCAATATATAAACTGCCAGCCAATGCTCTCCAGGCTGGTCAGAGGGGTGTGTGTTAATTATCATAGCACTAGGTCTTATTTGTAGAGGTTGCTGGGGCAGTTTATCACAAGCCAAAACACCTGGCTGTCAGTTCCACAGTATTCATGATGCTTAATAGTAATCAACTAAAACCTGTCTGCGATGGGACACTTAAATCATACTATCATATACCGCATAAATTATTAGATTGATGGTATTAGGCAGCGGGTTCCTGAAACGTGTCTCCAGGCGTATGTTACCACTCTTGATCAATGATAGATGCTGACAATTATCCTCGTCAGGTGTCAGATTAAATGCATAAAGAGTGTACCCTCTCAGGAAATCGTTTCGATCAATGGCCATAGCACTGTTCTTTAAATGTCTCCCTGTTGATAACACCAGTTGATAGAATTCACGAGTTACGCAACCATTAGGGAAGTCCGGTTGTAATGGTTTGGTGGGGAACTGGACACCGTCAACACATATTGCCAGATATTCTAGATTATAATTCTTAAAATTGAATGGGTTCTTGCCATAGTCACCCGTAAAAGAGTCATTATCAACCATCGCTACCACCACAGACTATGTTATTGTTTGACTAAAACCCCTTGCTTGACTAAATAAAAATGATTGTAATGATACATGAACTCTGATAATTTATTTGACCAACATTTTATTGACTTGCACAATCTTACACAATTGTCTGAACATGTTGAACACAACTAAACACATTATGAACACACACACACGGTTGCAACTTTTTCACAAAACGTGTTACCATTGTGTCATTTTTAAACAGATTAGAAGAATATTTAGATATCAACATATCATAGGTGATGCCTCTACACATGTGATTTAAGAAGTAGATACAGTGTTCACCACATGTGACCGATGTGACATCCTGAACTTGTTTGTCTGATAAATGTATCTCGTCACATGACATGTTTAAAAAGTCATAAATCGATTTAGGAAATATTGAATGATTTGGAGCATTTCCAAAACTGTCAAAAAAACACCCAACTCTCTCCAATATATAAACTGCCAGCCAATGCTCTCCAGGCTGGTCAGAGGGGTGTGTGTTAATTATCATAGCACTAGGTCTTATTTGTAGAGGTTGCTGGGGCAGTTTATCACAAGCCAAAACACCTGGCTGTCAGTTCCACAGTATTCATGATGCTTAATAGTAATAAACTAAAACCTGTCTGCGATGGGACACTTAAATCATACTATCATATACCGCATAAATTATTAGATTGATGGTATTAGGCAGCGGGTTCCTGAAACGTGTCTCCAGGCGTATGTTACCACTCTTGATCAATGATAGATGCTGACAATTATCCTCGTCAGGTGTCAGATTAAATGCATAAAGAGTGTACCCTCTCAGGAAATCGTTTCGATCAATGGCCATAGCACTGTTCTTTAAATGTCTCCCTGTTGATAACACCAGTTGATAGAATTCACGAGTTACGCAACCATTAGGGAAGTCCGGTTGTAATGGTTTGGTGGGGAACTGGACACCGTCAACATATATTGCCAGATATTCTAGATTATAATTCTTAAAATTGAATGGGTTCTTGCCATAGTCACCCGTAAAAGAGTCATTATCAACCATCGCTACCACCACAGACTTGTTATTGTTTGACTAAAACCCCTTGCTTGACTAAATAAAAATGATTGTAATGATACATGAACTCTGATAATTTATTTGACCAACATTTTATTGACTTGCACAATCTTACACAATTGTCTGAACATGTTGAACACAACTAAACACATTATGAACACACACACACACGGTTGCAACTTTTTCACAAAACGTGTTACCATTGTGTCATTTTTAAACAGATTAGAAGAATATTTAGATATCAACATATCATAGGTGATGCCTCTACACATGTAATTTAAGAAGTAGATACAGTGTTCACCACATGTGACCGATGTGACATCCTGAACTTGTTTGTCTGATAAATGTATCTCGTCACATGACATGTTTAAAAAGTCATAAATCGATTTAGGAAATATTGAATGATTTGGAGCATTTCCAAAACTGTCAAAAAAAACACCCAACTCTCTCCAATATATAAACTGCCAGCCAATGCTCTCCAGGCTGGTCAGAGGGGTGTGTGTTAATTATCATAGCACTAGGTCTTATTTGTAGAGGTTGCTGGGGCAGTTTATCACAAGCCAAAACACCTGGCTGTCAGTTCCACAGTATTCATGATGCTTAATAGTAATAAACTAAAACCTGTCTGCGATGGGACACTTAAATCATACTATCATATACCGCATAAATTATTAGATTGATGGTATTAGGCAGCGGGTTCCTGAAACGTGTCTCCAGGCGTATGTTACCACTCTTGATCAATGATAGATGCTGACAATTATCCTCGTCAGGTGTCAGATTAAATGCATAAAGAGTGTACCCTCTCAGGAAATCGTTTCGATCAATGGCCATAGCACTGTTCTTTAAATGTCTCCCTGTTGATAACACCAGTTGATAGAATTCACGAGTTACGCAACCATTAGGGAAGTCCGGTTGTAATGGTTTGGTGGGCAACTGGACACCGTCAACATATATTGCCAGATATTCTAGATTATAATTCTTAAAATTGAATGGGTTCTTGCCATAGTCACCCGTAAAAGAGTCATTATCAACCATCGCTACCACCACAGACTATGTTATTGTTTGACTAAAACCCCTTGCTTGACTAAATAAAAATGATTGTAATGATACATGAACTCTGATAATTTATTTGACCAACATTTTATTGACTTGCACAATCTTACACAATTGTCTGAACATGTTGAACACAACTAAACACATTATGAACACACACACACGGTTGCAACTTTTTCACAAAACGTGTTACCATTGTGTCATTTTTAAACAGATTAGAAGAATATTTAGATATCAACATATCATAGGTGATGCCTCTACACATGTGATTTAAGAAGTAGATACAGTGTTCACCACATGTGACCGATGTGACATCCTGAACTTGTTTGTCTGATAAATGTATCTCGTCACATGACATGTTTAAAAAGTCATAAATCGATTTAGGAAATATTGAATGATTTGGAGCATTTCCAAAACTGTCAAAAAAACACCCAACTCTCTCCAATATATAAACTGCCAGCCAATGCTCTCCAGGCTGGTCAGAGGGGTGTGTGTTAATTATCATAGCACTAGGTCTTATTTGTAGAGGTTGCTGGGGCAGTTTATCACAAGCCAAAACACCTGGCTGTCAGTTCCACAGTATTCATGATGCTTAATAGTAATAAACTAAAACCTGTCTGCGATGGGACACTTAAATCATACTATCATATACCGCATAAATTATTAGATTGATGGTATTAGGCAGCGGGTTCCTGAAACGTGTCTCCAGGCGTATGTTACCACTCTTGATCAATGATAGATGCTGACAATTATCCTCGTCAGGTGTCAGATTAAATGCATAAAGAGTGTACCCTCTCAGGAAATCGTTTCGATCAATGGCCATAGCACTGTTCTTTAAATGTCTCCCTGTTGATAACACCAGTTGATAGAATTCACGAGTTACGCAACCATTAGGGAAGTCCGGTTGTAATGGTTTGGTGGGGAACTGGACACCGTCAACACATATTGCCAGATATTCTAGATTATAATTCTTAAAATTGAATGGGTTCTTGCCATAGTCACCCGTAAAAGAGTCATTATCAACCATCGCTACCACCACAGACTATGTTA
Source organism: Nansenia antarctica (assembly GCF_963989245.1). Lineage (NCBI taxonomy): Eukaryota > Metazoa > Chordata > Actinopteri > Argentiniformes > Microstomatidae > Nansenia > Nansenia antarctica. The sequence continues at coordinate 23,511 of NW_027663323.1, read as the reverse complement.
TTGTTTGACTAAAACCCCTTGCTTGACTAAATAAAAATGATTGTAATGATACATGAACTCTGATAATTTATTTGACCAACATTTTATTGACTTGCACAATCTTACACAATTGTCTGAACATGTTGAACACAACTAAACACATTATGAACACACACACACGGTTGCAACTTTTTCACAAAACGTGTTACCATTGTGTCATTTTTAAACAGATTAGAAGAATATTTAGATATCAACATATCATAGGTGATGCCTCTACACATGTGATTTAAGAAGTAGATACAGTGTTCACCACATGTGACCGATGTGACATCCTGAACTTGTTTGTCTGATAAATGTATCTCGTCACATGACATGTTTAAAAAGTCATAAATCGATTTAGGAAATATTGAATGATTTGGAGCATTTCCAAAACTGTCAAAAAAACACCCAACTCTCTCCAATATATAAACTGCCAGCCAATGCTCTCCAGGCTGGTCAGAGGGGTGTGTGTTAATTATCATAGCACTAGGTCTTATTTGTAGAGGTTGCTGGGGCAGTTTATCACAAGCCAAAACACCTGGCTGTCAGTTCCACAGTATTCATGATGCTTAATAGTAATAAACTAAAACCTGTCTGCGATGGGACACTTAAATCATACTATCATATACCGCATAAATTATTAGATTGATGGTATTAGGCAGCGGGTTCCTGAAACGTGTCTCCAGGCGTATGTTACCACTCTTGATCAATGATAGATGCTGACAATTATCCTCGTCAGGTGTCAGATTAAATGCATAAAGAGTGTACCCTCTCAGGAAATCGTTTCGATCAATGGCCATAGCACTGTTCTTTAAATGTCTCCCTGTTGATAACACCAGTTGATAGAATTCACGAGTTACGCAACCATTAGGGAAGTCCGGTTGTAATGGTTTGGTGGGGAACTGGACACCGTCAACATATATTGCCAGATATTCTAGATTATAATTCTTAAAATTGAATGGGTTCTTGCCATAGTCACCCGTAAAAGAGTCATTATCAACCATCGCTACCACCACAGACTATGTTATTGTTTGACTAAAACCCCTTGCTTGACTAAATAAAAATGATTGTAATGATACATGAACTCTGATAATTTATTTGACCAACATTTTATTGACTTGCACAATCTTACACAATTGTCTGAACATGTTGAACACAACTAAACACATTATGAACACACACACACACGGTTGCAACTTTTTCACAAAACGTGTTACCATTGTGTCATTTTTAAACAGATTAGAAGAATATTTAGATATCAACATATCATAGGTGATGCCTCTACACATGTGATTTAAGAAGTAGATACAGTGTTCACCACATGTGACCGATGTGACATCCTGAACTTGTTTGTCTGATAAATGTATCTCGTCACATGACATGTTTAAAAAGTCATAAATCGATTTAGGAAATATTGAATGATTTGGAGCATTTCCAAAACTGTCAAAAAAACACCCAACTCTCTCCAATATATAAACTGCCAGCCAATGCTCTCCAGGCTGGTCAGAGGGGTGTGTGTTAATTATCATAGCACTAGGTCTTATTTGTAGAGGTTGCTGGGGCAGTTTATCACAAGCCAAAACACCTGGCTGTCAGTTCCACAGTATTCATGATGCTTAATAGTAATAAACTAAAACCTGTCTGCGATGGGACACTTAAATCATACTATCATATACCGCATAAATTATTAGATTGATGGTATTAGGCAGCGGGTTCCTGAAACGTGTCTCCAGGCGTATGTTACCACTCTTGATCAATGATAGATGCTGACAATTATCCTCGTCAGGTGTCAGATTAAATGCATAAAGAGTGTACCCTCTCAGGAAATCGTTTCGATCAATGGCCATAGCACTGTTCTTTAAATGTCTCCCTGTTGATAACACCAGTTGATAGAATTCACGAGTTACGCAACCATTAGGGAAGTCCGGTTGTAATGGTTTGGTGGGGAACTGGACACCGTCAACATATATTGCCAGATATTCTAGATTATAATTCTTAAAATTGAATGGGTTCTTGCCATAGTCACCCGTAAAAGAGTCATTATCAACCATCGCTACCACCACAGACTATGTTATTGTTTGACTAAAACCCCTTGCTTGACTAAATAAAAATGATTGTAATGATACATGAACTCTGATAATTTATTTGACCAACATTTTATTGACTTGCACAATCTTACACAATTGTCTGAACATGTTGAACACAACTAAACACATTATGAACACACACACACGGTTGCAACTTTTTCACAAAACGTGTTACCATTGTGTCATTTTTAAACAGATTAGAAGAATATTTAGATATCAACATATCATAGGTGATGCCTCTACACATGTGATTTAAGAAGTAGATACAGTGTTCACCACATGTGACCGATGTGACATCCTGAACTTGTTTGTCTGATAAATGTATCTCGTCACATGACATGTTTAAAAAGTCATAAATCGATTTAGGAAATATTGAATGATTTGGAGCATTTCCAAAACTGTCAAAAAAACACCCAACTCTCTCCAATATATAAACTGCCAGCCAATGCTCTCCAGGCTGGTCAGAGGGGTGTGTGTTAATTATCATAGCACTAGGTCTTATTTGTAGAGGTTGCTGGGGCAGTTTATCACAAGCCAAAACACCTGGCTGTCAGTTCCACAGTATTCATGATGCTTAATAGTAATAAACTAAAACCTGTCTGCGATGGGACACTTAAATCATACTATCATATACCGCATAAATTATTAGATTGATGGTATTAGGCAGCGGGTTCCTGAAACGTGTCTCCAGGCGTATGTTACCACTCTTGATCAATGATAGATGCTGACAATTATCCTCGTCAGGTGTCAGATTAAATGCATAAAGAGTGTACCCTCTCAGGAAATCGTTTCGATCAATGGCCATAGCACTGTTCTTTAAATGTCTCCCTGTTGATAACACCAGTTGATAGAATTCACGAGTTACGCAACCATTAGGGAAGTCCGGTTGTAATGGTTTGGTGGGGAACTGGACACCGTCAACATATATTGCCAGATATTCTAGATTATAATTCTTAAAATTGAATGGGTTCTTGCCATAGTCACCCGTAAAAGAGTCATTATCAACCATCGCTACCACCACAGACTATGTTATTGTTTGACTAAAACCCCTTGCTTGACTAAATAAAAATGATTGTAATGATACATGAACTCTGATAATTTATTTGACCAACATTTTATTGACTTGCACAATCTTACACAATTGTCTGAACATGTTGAACACAACTAAACACATTATGAACACACACACACGGTTGCAACTTTTTCACAAAACGTGTTACCATTGTGTCATTTTTAAACAGATTAGAAGAATATTTAGATATCAACATATCATAGGTGATGCCTCTACACATGTGATTTAAGAAGTAGATACAGTGTTCACCACATGTGACCGATGTGACATCGTGAACTTGTTTGTCTGATAAATGTATCTCGTCACATGACATGTTTAAAAAGTCATAAATCGATTTAGGAAATATTGAATGATTTGGAGCATTTCCAAAACTGTCAAAAAAACACCCAACTCTCTCCAATATATAAACTGCCAGCCAATGCTCTCCAGGCTGGTCAGAGGGGTGTGTGTTAATTATCATAGCACTAGGTCTTATTTGTAGAGGTTGCTGGGGCAGTTTATCACAAGCCAAAACACCTGGCTGTCAGTTCCACAGTATTCATGATGCTTAATAGTAATAAACTAAAACCTGTCTGCGATGGGACACTTAAATCATACTATCATATACCGCATAAATTATTAGATTGATGGTATTAGGCAGCGGGTTCCTGAAACGTGTCTCCAGGCGTATGTTACCACTCTTGATCAATGATAGATGCTGACAATTATCCTCGTCAGGTGTCAGATTAAATGCATAAAGAGTGTACCCTCTCAGGAAATCGTTTCGATCAATGGCCATAGCACTGTTCTTTAAATGTCTCCCTGTTGATAACACCAGTTGATAGAATTCACGAGTTACGCAACCATTAGGGAAGTCCGGTTGTAATGGTTTGGTGGGGAACTGGACACCGTCAACATATATTGCCAGATATTCTAGATTATAATTCTTAAAATTGAATGGGTTCTTGCCATAGTCACCCGTAAAAGAGTCATTATCAACCATCGCTACCACCACAGACTATGTTATTGTTTGACTAAAACCCCTTGCTTGACTAAATAAAAATGATTGTAATGATACATGAACTCTGATAATTTATTTGACCAACATTTTATTGACTTGCACAATCTTACACAATTGTCTGAACATGTTGAACACAACTAAACACATTATGAACACATACACACGGTTGCAACTTTTTCACAAAACGTGTTACCATTGTGTCATTTTTAAACAGATTAGAAGAATATTTAGATATCAACATATCATAGGTGATGCCTCTACACATGTGATTTAAGAAGTAGATACAGTGTTCACCACATGTGACCGATGTGACATCCTGAACTTGTTTGTCTGATAAATGTATCTCGTCACATGACATGTTTAAAAAGTCATAAATCGATTTAGGAAATATTGAATGATTTGGAGCATTTCCAAAACTGTCAAAAAAACACCCAACTCTCTCCAATATATAAACTGCCAGCCAATGCTCTCCAGGCTGCTCAGAGGGGTGTGTGTTAATTATCATAGCACTAGGTCTTATTTGTAGAGGTTGCTGGGGCAGTTTATCACAAGCCAAAACACCTGGCTGTCAGTTCCACAGTATTCATGATGCTTAATAGTAATCAACTAAAACCTGTCTGCGATGGGACACTTAAATCATACTATCATATACCGCATAAATTATTAGATTGATGGTATTAGGCAGCGGGTTCCTGAAACGTGTCTCCAGGCGTATGTTACCACTCTTGATCAATGATAGATGCTGACAATTATCCTCGTCAGGTGTCAGATTAAATGCATAAAGAGTGTACCCTCTCAGGAAATCGTTTCGATCAATGGCCATAGCACTGTTCTTTAAATGTCTCCCTGTTGATAACACCAGTTGATAGAATTCACGAGTTACGCAACCATTAGGGAAGTCCGGTTGTAATGGTTTGGTGGGGAACTGGACACCGTCAACATATATTGCCAGATATTCTAGATTATAATTCTTAAAATTGAATGGGTTCTTGCCATAGTCACCCGTAAAAGAGTCATTATCAACCATCGCTACCACCACAGACTATGTTATTGTTTGACTAAAACCCCTTGCTTGACTAAATAAAAATGATTGTAATGATACATGAACTCTGATAATTTATTTGACCAACATTTTATTGACTTGCACAATCTTACACAATTGTCTGAACATGTTGAACACAACTAAACACATTATGAACACACACACACGGTTGCAACTTTTTCACAAAACGTGTTACCATTGTGTCATTTTTAAACAGATTAGAAGAATATTTAGATATCAACATATCATAGGTGATGCCTCTACACATGTGATTTAAGAAGTAGATACAGTGTTCACCACATGTGACCGATGTGACATCCTGAACTTGTTTGTCTGATAAATGTATCTCGTCACATGACATGTTTAAAAAGTCATAAATCGATTTAGGAAATATTGAATGATTTGGAGCATTTCCAAAACTGTCAAAAAAACACCCAACTCTCTCCAATATATAAACTGCCAGCCAATGCTCTCCAGGCTGGTCAGAGGGGTGTGTGTTAATTATCATAGCACTAGGTCTTATTTGTAGAGGTTGCTGGGGCAGTTTATCACAAGCCAAAACACCTGGCTGTCAGTTCCACAGTATTCATGATGCTTAATAGTAATCAACTAAAACCTGTCTGCGATGGGACACTTAAATCATACTATCATATACCGCATAAATTATTAGATTGATGGTATTAGGCAGCGGGTTCCTGAAACGTGTCTCCAGGCGTATGTTACCACTCTTGATCAATGATAGATGCTGACAATTATCCTCGTCAGGTGTCAGATTAAATGCATAAAGAGTGTACCCTCTCAGGAAATCGTTTCGATCAATGGCCATAGCACTGTTCTTTAAATGTCTCCCTGTTGATAACACCAGTTGATAGAATTCACGAGTTACGCAACCATTAGGGAAGTCCGGTTGTAATGGTTTGGTGGGGAACTGGACACCGTCAACATATATTGCCAGATATTCTAGATTATAATTCTTAAAATTGAATGGGTTCTTGCCATAGTCACCCGTAAAAGAGTCATTATCAACCATCACTACCACCACAGACTATGTTATTGTTTGACTAAAACCCCTTGCTTGACTAAATAAAAATGATTGTAATGATACATGAACTCTGATAATTTATTTGACCAACATTTTATTGACTTGCACAATCTTACACAATTGTCTGAACATGTTGAACACAACTAAACACATTATGAACACACACACACACGGTTGCAACTTTTTCACAAAACGTGTTACCATTGTGTCATTTTTAAACAGATTAGAAGAATATTTAGATATCAACATATCATAGGTGATGCCTCTACACATGTGATTTAAGAAGTAGATACAGTGTTCACCACATGTGACCGATGTGACATCCTGAACTTGTTTGTCTGATAAATGTATCTCGTCACATGACATGTTTAAAAAGTCATAAATCGATTTAGGAAATATTGAATGATTTGGAGCATTTCCAAAACTGTCAAAAAAACACCCAACTCTCTCCAATATATAAACTGCCAGCCAATGCTCTCCAGGCTGGTCAGAGGGGTGTGTGTTAATTATCATAGCACTAGGTCTTATTTGTAGAGGTTGCTGGGGCAGTTTATCACAAGCCAAAACACCTGGCTGTCAGTTCCACAGTATTCATGATGCTTAATAGTAATAAACTAAAACCTGTCTGCGATGGGACACTTAAATCATACTATCATATACCGCATAAATTATTAGATTGATGGTATTAGGCAGCGGGTTCCTGAAACGTGTCTCCAGGCGTATGTTACCACTCTTGATCAATGATAGATGCTGACAATTATCCTCGTCAGGTGTCAGATTAAATGCATAAAGAGTGTACCCTCTCAGGAAATCGTTTCGATCAATGGCCATAGCACTGTTCTTTAAATGTCTCCCTGTTGATAACACCAGTTGATAGAATTCACGAGTTACGCAACCATTAGGGAAGTCCGGTTGTAATGGTTTGGTGGGGAACTGGACACCGTCAACATATATTGCCAGATATTCTAGATTATAATTCTTAAAATTGAATGGGTTCTTGCCATAGTCACCCGTAAAAGAGTCATTATCAACCATCGCTACCACCACAGACTATGTTATTGTTTGACTAAAACCCCTTGCTTGACTAAATAAAAATGATTGTAATGATACATGAACTCTGATAATTTATTTGACCAACATTTTATTGACTTGCACAATCTTACACAATTGTCTGAACATGTTGAACACAACTAAACACATTATGAACACATACACACGGTTGCAACTTTTTCACAAAACGTGTTACCATTGTGTCATTTTTAAACAGATTAGAAGAATATTTAGATATCAACATATCATAGGTGATGCCTCTACACATGTGATTTAAGAAGTAGATACAGTGTTCACCACATGTGACCGATGTGACATCCTGAACTTGTTTGTCTGATAAATGTATCTCGTCACATGACATGTTTAAAAAGTCATAAATCGATTTAGGAAATATTGAATGATTTGGAGCATTTCCAAAACTGTCAAAAAAACACCCAACTCTCTCCAATATATAAACTGCCAGCCAATGCTCTCCAGGCTGGTCAGAGGGGTGTGTGTTAATTATCATAGCACTAGGTCTTATTTGTAGAGGTTGCTGGGGCAGTTTATCACAAGCCAAAACACCTGGCTGTCAGTTCCACAGTATTCATGATGCTTAATAGTAATAAACTAAAACCTGTCTGCGATGGGACACTTAAATCATACTATCATATACCGCATAAATTATTAGATTGATGGTATTAGGCAGCGGGTTCCTGAAACGTGTCTCCAGGCGTATGTTACCACTCTTGATCAATGATAGATGCTGACAATTATCCTCGTCAGGTGTCAGATTAAATGCATAAAGAGTGTACCCTCTCAGGAAATCGTTTCGATCAATGGCCATAGCACTGTTCTTTAAATGTCTCCCTGTTGATAACACCAGTTGATAGAATTCACGAGTTACGCAACCATTAGGGAAGTCCGGTTGTAATGGTTTGGTGGGGAACTGGACACCGTCAACATATATTGCCAGATATTCTAGATTATAATTCTTAAAATTGAATGGGTTCTTGCCATAGTCACCCGTAAAAGAGTCATTATCAACCATCGCTACCACCACAGACTATGTTATTGTTTGACTAAAACCCCTTGCTTGACTAAATAAAAATGATTGTAATGATACATGAACTCTGATAATTTATTTGACCAACATTTTATTGACTTGCACAATCTTACACAATTGTCTGAACATGTTGAACACAACTAAACACATTATGAACACATACACACGGTTGCAACTTTTTCACAAAACGTGTTACCATTGTGTCATTTTTAAACAGATTAGAAGAATATTTAGATATCAACATATCATAGGTGATGCCTCTACACATGTGATTTAAGAAGTAGATACAGTGTTCACCACATGTGACCGATGTGACATCCTGAACTTGTTTGTCTGATAAATGTATCTCGTCACATGACATGTTTAAAAAGTCATAAATCGATTTAGGAAATATTGAATGATTTGGAGCATTTCCAAAACTGTCAAAAAAACACCCAACTCTCTCCAATATATAAACTGCCAGCCAATGCTCTCCAGGCTGCTCAGAGGGGTGTGTGTTAATTATCATAGCACTAGGTCTTATTTGTAGAGGTTGCTGGGGCAGTTTATCACAAGCCAAAACACCTGGCTGTCAGTTCCACAGTATTCATGATGCTTAATAGTAATCAACTAAAACCTGTCTGCGATGGGACACTTAAATCATACTATCATATACCGCATAAATTATTAGATTGATGGTATTAGGCAGCGGGTTCCTGAAACGTGTCTCCAGGCGTATGTTACCACTCTTGATCAATGATAGATGCTGACAATTACCCTCGTCAGGTGTCAGATTAAATGCATAAAGAGTGTACCCTCTCAGGAAATCGTTTCGATCAATGGCCATAGCACTGTTCTTTAAATGTCTCCCTGTTGATAACACCAGTTGATAGAATTCACGAGTTACGCAACCATTAGGGAAGTCCGGTTGTAATGGTTTGGTGGGGAACTGGACACCGTCAACATATATTGCCAGATATTCTAGATTATAATTCTTAAAATTGAATGGGTTCTTGCCATAGTCACCCGTAAAAGAGTCATTATCAACCATCGCTACCACCACAGACTATGTTATTGTTTGACTAAAACCCCTTGCTTGACTAAATAAAAATGATTGTAATGATACATGAACTCTGATAATTTATTTGACCAACATTTTATTGACTTGCACAATCTTACACAATTGTCTGAACATGTTGAACACAACTAAACACATTATGAACACACACACACGGTTGCAACTTTTTCACAAAACGTGTTACCATTGTGTCATTTTTAAACAGATTAGAAGAATATTTAGATATCAACATATCATAGGTGATGCCTCTACACATGTGATTTAAGAAGTAGATACAGTGTTCACCACATGTGACCGATGTGACATCCTGAACTTGTTTGTCTGATAAATGTATCTCGTCACATGACATGTTTAAAAAGTCATAAATCGATTTAGGAAATATTGAATGATTTGGAGCATTTCCAAAACTGTCAAAAAAACACCCAACTCTCTCCAATATATAAACTGCCAGCCAATGCTCTCCAGGCTGGTCAGAGGGGTGTGTGTTAATTATCATAGCACTAGGTCTTATTTGTAGAGGTTGCTGGGGCAGTTTATCACAAGCCAAAACACCTGGCTGTCAGTTCCACAGTATTCATGATGCTTAATAGTAATCAACTAAAACCTGTCTGCGATGGGACACTTAAATCATACTATCATATACCGCATAAATTATTAGATTGATGGTATTAGGCAGCGGGTTCCTGAAACGTGTCTCCAGGCGTATGTTACCACTCTTGATCAATGATAGATGCTGACAATTATCCTCGTCAGGTGTCAGATTAAATGCATAAAGAGTGTACCCTCTCAGGAAATCGTTTCGATCAATGGCCATAGCACTGTTCTTTAAATGTCTCCCTGTTGATAACACCAGTTGATAGAATTCACGAGTTACGCAACCATTAGGGAAGTCCGGTTGTAATGGTTTGGTGGGGAACTGGACACCGTCAACATATATTGCCAGATATTCTAGATTATAATTCTTAAAATTGAATGGGTTCTTGCCATAGTCACCCGTAAAAGAGTCATTATCAACCATCGCTACCACCACAGACTATGTTATTGTTTGACTAAAACCCCTTGCTTGACTAAATAAAAATGATTGTAATGATACATGAACTCTGATAATTTATTTGACCAACATTTTATTGACTTGCACAATCTTACACAATTGTCTGAACATGTTGAACACAACTAAACACATTATGAACACATACACACGGTTGCAACTTTTTCACAAAACGTGTTACCATTGTGTCATTTTTAAACAGATTAGAAGAATATTTAGATATCAACATATCATAGGTGATGCCTCTACACATGTGATTTAAGAAGTAGATACAGTGTTCACCACATGTGACCGATGTGACATCCTGAACTTGTTTGTCTGATAAATGTATCTCGTCACATGACATGTTTAAAAAGTCATAAATCGATTTAGGAAATATTGAATGATTTGGAGCATTTCCAAAACTGTCAAAAAAACACCCAACTCTCTCCAATATATAAACTGCCAGCCAATGCTCTCCAGGCTGGTCAGAGGGGTGTGTGTTAATTATCATAGCACTAGGTCTTATTTGTAGAGGTTGCTGGGGCAGTTTATCACAAGCCAAAACACCTGGCTGTCAGTTCCACAGTATTCATGATGCTTAATAGTAATCAACTAAAACCTGTCTGCGATGGGACACTTAAATCATACTATCATATACCGCATAAATTATTAGATTGATGGTATTAGGCAGCGGGTTCCTGAAACGTGTCTCCAGGCGTATGTTACCACTCTTGATCAATGATAGATGCTGACAATTATCCTCGTCAGGTGTCAGATTAAATGCATAAAGAGTGTACCCTCTCAGGAAATCGTTTCGATCAATGGCCATAGCACTGTTCTTTAAATGTCTCCCTGTTGATAACACCAGTTGATAGAATTCACGAGTTACGCAACCATTAGGGAAGTCCGGTTGTAATGGTTTGGTGGGGAACTGGACACCGTCAACATATATTGCCAGATATTCTAGATTATAATTCTTAAAATTGAATGGGTTCTTGCCATAGTCACCCGTAAAAGAGTCATTATCAACCATCGCTACCACCACAGACTATGTTATTGTTTGACTAAAACCCCTTGCTTGACTAAATAAAAATGATTGTAATGATACATGAACTCTGATAATTTATTTGACCAACATTTTATTGACTTGCACAATCTTACACAATTGTCTGAACATGTTGAACACAACTAAACACATTATGAACACACACACACGGTTGCAACTTTTTCACAAAACGTGTTACCATTGTGTCATTTTTAAACAGATTAGAAGAATATTTAGATATCAACATATCATAGGTGATGCCTCTACACATGTGATTTAAGAAGTAGATACAGTGTTCACCACATGTGACCGATGTGACATCCTGAACTTGTTTGTCTGATAAATGTATCTCGTCACATGACATGTTTAAAAAGTCATAAATCGATTTAGGAAATATTGAATGATTTGGCGCATTTCCAAAACTGTCAAAAAAACACCCAACTCTCTCCAATATATAAACTGCCAGCCAATGCTCTCCAGGCTGGTCAGAGGGGTGTGTGTTAATTATCATAGCACTAGGTCTTATTTGTAGAGGTTGCTGGGGCAGTTTATCACAAGCCAAAACACCTGGCTGTCAGTTCCACAGTATTCATGATGCTTAATAGTAATCAACTAAAACCTGTCTGCGATGGGACACTTAAATCATACTATCATATACCGCATAAATTATTAGATTGATGGTATTAGGCAGCGGGTTCCTGAAACGTGTCTCCAGGCGTATGTTACCACTCTTGATCAATGATAGATGCTGACAATTATCCTCGTCAGGTGTCAGATTAAATGCATAAAGAGTGTACCCTCTCAGGAAATCGTTTCGATCAATGGCCATAGCACTGTTCTTTAAATGTCTCCCTGTTGATAACACCAGTTGATAGAATTCACGAGTTACGCAACCATTAGGGAAGTCCGGTTGTAATGGTTTGGTGGGGAACTGGACACCGTCAACATATATTGCCAGATATTCTAGATTATAATTCTTAAAATTGAATGGGTTCTTGCCATAGTCACCCGTAAAAGAGTCATTATCAACCATCGCTACCACCACAGACTATGTTATTGTTTGACTAAAACCCCTTGCTTGACTAAATAAAAATGATTGTAATGATACATGAACTCTGAGAATTTATTTGACCAACATTTTATTGACTTGCACAATCTTACACAATTGTCTGAACATGTTGAACACAACTAAACACATTATGAACACACACACACGGTTGCAACTTTTTCACAAAACGTGTTACCATTGTGTCATTTTTAAACAGATTAGAAGAATATTTAGATATCAACATATCATAGGTGATGCCTCTACACATGTGATTTAAGAAGTAGATACAGTGTTCACCACATGTGACCGATGTGACATCCTGAACTTGTTTGTCTGATAAATGTATCTCGTCACATGACATGTTTAAAAAGTCATAAATCGATTTAGGAAATATTGAATGATTTGGCGCATTTCCAAAACTGTCAAAAAAACACCCAACTCTCTCCAATATATAAACTGCCAGCCAATGCTCTCCAGGCTGGTCAGAGGGGTGTGTGTTAATTATCATAGCACTAGGTCTTATTTGTAGAGGTTGCTGGGGCAGTTTATCACAAGCCAAAACACCTGGCTGTCAGTTCCACAGTATTCATGATGCTTAATAGTAATAAACTAAAACCTGTCTGCGATGGGACACTTAAATCATACTATCATATACCGCATAAATTATTAGATTGATGGTATTAGGCAGCGGGTTCCTGAAACGTGTCTCCAGGCGTATGTTACCACTCTTGATCAATGATAGATGCTGACAATTATCCTCGTCAGGTGTCAGATTAAATGCATAAAGAGTGTACCCTCTCAGGAAATCGTTTCGATCAATGGCCATAGCACTGTTCTTTAAATGTCTCCCTGTTGATAACACCAGTTGATAGAATTCACGAGTTACGCAACCATTAGGGAAGTCCGGTTGTAATGGTTTGGTGGGGAACTGGACACCGTCAACATATATTGCCAGATATTCTAGATTATAATTCTTAAAATTGAATGGGTTCTTGCCATAGTCACCCGTAAAAGAGTCATTATCAACCATCGCTACCACCACAGACTATGTTATTGTTTGACTAAAACCCCTTGCTTGACTAAATAAAAATGATTGTAATGATACATGAACTCTGATAATTTATTTGACCAACATTTTATTGACTTGCACAATCTTACACAATTGTCTGAACATGTTGAACACAACTAAACACATTATGAACACACACACACACACGGTTGCAACTTTTTCACAAAACGTGTTACCATTGTGTCATTTTTAAACAGATTAGAAGAATATTTAGATATCAACATATCATAGGTGATGCCTCTACACATGTGATTTAAGAAGTAGATACAGTGTTCACCACATGTGACCGATGTGACATCCTGAACTTGTTTGTCTGATAAATGTATCTCGTCACATGACATGTTTAAAAAGTCATAAATCGATTTAGGAAATATTGAATGATTTGGAGCATTTCCAAAACTGTCAAAAAAACACCCAACTCTCTCCAATATTTAAACTGCCAGCCAATGCTCTCCAGGCTGGTCAGAGGGGTGTGTGTTAATTATCATAGCACTAGGTCTTATTTGTAGAGGTTGCTGGGGCAGTTTATCACAAGCCAAAACACCTGGCTGTCAGTTCCACAGTATTCATGATGCTTAATAGTAATCAACTAAAACCTGTCTGCGATGGGACACTTAAATCATACTATCATATACCGCATAAATTATTAGATTGATGGTATTAGGCAGCGGGTTCCTGAAACGTGTCTCCAGGCGTATGTTACCACTCTTGATCAATGATAGATGCTGACAATTATCCTCGTCAGGTGTCAGATTAAATGCATAAAGAGTGTACCCTCTCAGGAAATCGTTTCGATCAATGGCCATAGCACTGTTCTTTAAATGTCTCCCTGTTGATAACACCAGTTGATAGAATTCACGAGTTACGCAACCATTAGGGAAGTCCGGTTGTAATGGTTTGGTGGGGAACTGGACACCGTCAACATATATTGCCAGATATTCTAGATTATAATTCTTAAAATTGAATGGGTTCTTGCCATAGTCACCCGTAAAAGAGTCATTATCAACCATCGCTACCACCACAGACTATGTTATTGTTTGACTAAAACCCCTTGCTTGACTAAATAAAAATGATTGTAATGATACATGAACTCTGATAATTTATTTGACCAACATTTTATTGACTTGCACAATCTTACACAATTGTCTGAACATGTTGAACACAACTAAACACATTATGAACACACACACACGGTTGCAACTTTTTCACAAAACGTGTTACCATTGTGTCATTTTTAAACAGATTAGAAGAATATTTAGATATCAACATATCATAGGTGATGCCTCTACACATGTGATTTAAGAAGTAGATACAGTGTTCACCACATGTGACCGATGTGACATCCTGAACTTGTTTGTCTGATAAATGTATCTCGTCACATGACATGTTTAAAAAGTCATAAATCGATTTAGGAAATATTGAATGATTTGGAGCATTTCCAAAACTGTCAAAAAAACACCCAACTCTCTCCAATATATAAACTGCCAGCCAATGCTCTCCAGGCTGGTCAGAGGGGTGTGTGTTAATTATCATAGCACTAGGTCTTATTTGTAGAGGTTGCTGGGGCAGTTTATCACAAGCCAAAACACCTGGCTGTCAGTTCCACAGTATTCATGATGCTTAATAGTAATAAACTAAAACCTGTCTGCGATGGGACACTTAAATCATACTATCATATACCGCATAAATTATTAGATTGATGGTATTAGGCAGCGGGTTCCTGAAACGTGTCTCCAGGCGTATGTTACCACTCTTGATCAATGATAGATGCTGACAATTATCCTCGTCAGGTGTCAGATTAAATGCATAAAGAGTGTACCCTCTCAGGAAATCGTTTCGATCAATGGCCATAGCACTGTTCTTTAAATGTCTCCCTGTTGATAACACCAGTTGATAGAATTCACGAGTTACGCAACCATTAGGGAAGTCCGGTTGTAATGGTTTGGTGGGGAACTGGACACCGTCAACATATATTGCCAGATATTCTAGATTATAATTCTTAAAATTGAATGGGTTCTTGCCATAGTCACCCGTAAAAGAGTCATTATCAACCATCGCTACCACCACAGACTATGTTATTGTTTGACTAAAACCCCTTGCTTGACTAAATAAAAATGATTGTAATGATACATGAACTCTGATAATTTATTTGACCAACATTTTATTGACTTGCACAATCTTACACAATTGTCTGAACATGTTGAACACAACTAAACACATTATGAACACACACACACGGTTGCAACTTTTTCACAAAACGTGTTACCATTGTGTCATTTTTAAACAGATTAGAAGAATATTTAGATATCAACATATCATAGGTGATGCCTCTACACATGTGATTTAAGAAGTAGATACAGTGTTCACCACATGTGACCGATGTGACATCCTGAACTTGTTTGTCTGATAAATGTATCTCGTCACATGACATGTTTAAAAAGTCATAAATCGATTTAGGAAATATTGAATGATTTGGAGCATTTCCAAAACTGTCAAAAAAACACCCAACTCTCTCCAATATATAAACTGCCAGCCAATGCTCTCCAGGCTGGTCAGAGGGGTGTGTGTTAATTATCATAGCACTAGGTCTTATTTGTAGAGGTTGCTGGGGCAGTTTATCACAAGCCAAAACACCTGGCTGTCAGTTCCACAGTATTCATGATGCTTAATAGTAATAAACTAAAACCTGTCTGCGATGGGACACTTAAATCATACTATCATATACCGCATAAATTATTAGATTGATGGTATTAGGCAGCGGGTTCCTGAAACGTGTCTCCAGGCGTATGTTACCACTCTTGATCAATGATAGATGCTGACAATTATCCTCGTCAGGTGTCAGATTAAATGCATAAAGAGTGTACCCTCTCAGGAAATCGTTTCGATCAATGGCCATAGCACTGTTCTTTAAATGTCTCCCTGTTGATAACACCAGTTGATAGAATTCACGAGTTACGCAACCATTAGGGAAGTCCGGTTGTAATGGTTTGGTGGGGAACTGGACACCGTCAACATATATTGCCAGATATTCTAGATTATAATTCTTAAAATTGAATGGGTTCTTGCCATAGTCACCCGTAAAAGAGTCATTATCAACCATCGCTACCACCACAGACTATGTTATTGTTTGACTAAAACCCCTTGCTTGACTAAATAAAAATGATTGTAATGATACATGAACTCTGATAATTTATTTGACCAACATTTTATTGACTTGCACAATCTTACACAATTGTCTGAACATGTTGAACACAACTAAACACATTATGAACACATACACACGGTTGCAACTTTTTCACAAAACGTGTTACCATTGTGTCATTTTTAAACAGATTAGAAGAATATTTAGATATCAACATATCATAGGTGATGCCTCTACACATGTGATTTAAGAAGTAGATACAGTGTTCACCACATGTGACCGATGTGACATCCTGAACTTGTTTGTCTGATAAATGTATCTCGTCACATGACATGTTTAAAAAGTCATAAATCGATTTAGGAAATATTGAATGATTTGGAGCATTTCCAAAACTGTCAAAAAAACACCCAACTCTCTCCAATATATAAACTGCCAGCCAATGCTCTCCAGGCTGGTCAGAGGGGTGTGTGTTAATTATCATAGCACTAGGTCTTATTTGTAGAGGTTGCTGGGGCAGTTTATCACAAGCCAAAACACCTGGCTGTCAGTTCCACAGTATTCATGATGCTTAATAGTAATAAACTAAAACCTGTCTGCGATGGGACACTTAAATCATACTATCATATACCGCATAAATTATTAGATTGATGGTATTAGGCAGCGGGTTCCTGAAACGTGTCTCCAGGCGTATGTTACCACTCTTGATCAATGATAGATGCTGACAATTATCCTCGTCAGGTGTCAGATTAAATGCATAAAGAGTGTACCCTCTCAGGAAATCGTTTCGATCAATGGCCATAGCACTGTTCTTTAAATGTCTCCCTGTTGATAACACCAGTTGATAGAATTCACGAGTTACGCAACCATTAGGGAAGTCCGGTTGTAATGGTTTGGTGGGGAACTGGACACCGTCAACATATATTGCCAGATATTCTAGATTATAATTCTTAAAATTGAATGGGTTCTTGCCATAGTCACCCGTAAAAGAGTCATTATCAACCATCGCTACCACCACAGACTATGTTATTGTTTGACTAAAACCCCTTGCTTGACTAAATAAAAATGATTGTAATGATACATGAACTCTGATAATTTATTTGACCAACATTTTATTGACTTGCACAATCTTACACAATTGTCTGAACATGTTGAACACAACTAAACACATTATGAACACACACACACACGGTTGCAACTTTTTCACAAAACGTGTTACCATTGTGTCATTTTTAAACAGATTAGAAGAATATTTAGATATCAACATATCATAGGTGATGCCTCTACACATGTGATTTAAGAAGTAGATACAGTGTTCACCACATGTGACCGATGTGACATCCTGAACTTGTTTGTCTGATAAATGTATCTCGTCACATGACATGTTTAAAAAGTCATAAATCGATTTAGGAAATATTGAATGATTTGGAGCATTTCCAAAACTGTCAAAAAAACACCCAACTCTCTCCAATATATAAACTGCCAGCCAATGCTCTCCAGGCTGGTCAGAGGGGTGTGTGTTAATTATCATAGCACTAGGTCTTATTTGTAGAGGTTGCTGGGGCAGTTTATCACAAGCCAAAACACCTGGCTGTCAGTTCCACAGTATTCATGATGCTTAATAGTAATAAACTAAAACCTGTCTGCGATGGGACACTTAAATCATACTATCATATACCGCATAAATTATTAGATTGATGGTATTAGGCAGCGGGTTCCTGAAACGTGTCTCCAGGCGTATGTTACCACTCTTGATCAATGATAGATGCTGACAATTATCCTCGTCAGGTGTCAGATTAAATGCATAAAGAGTGTACCCTCTCAGGAAATCGTTTCGATCAATGGCCATAGCACTGTTCTTTAAATGTCTCCCTGTTGATAACACCAGTTGATAGAATTCACGAGTTACGCAACCATTAGGGAAGTCCGGTTGTAATGGTTTGGTGGGGAACTGGACACCGTCAACATATATTGCCAGATATTCTAGATTATAATTCTTAAAATTGAATGGGTTCTTGCCATAGTCACCCGTAAAAGAGTCATTATCAACCATCGCTACCACCACAGACTATGTTATTGTTTGACTAAAACCCCTTGCTTGACTAAATAAAAATGATTGTAATGATACATGAACTCTGATAATTTATTTGACCAACATTTTATTGACTTGCACAATCTTACACAATTGTCTGAACATGTTGAACACAACTAAACACATTATGAACACACACACACACGGTTGCAACTTTTTCACAAAACGTGTTACCATTGTGTCATTTTTAAACAGATTAGAAGAATATTTAGATATCAACATATCATAGGTGATGCCTCTACACATGTGATTTAAGAAGTAGATACAGTGTTCACCACATGTGACCGATGTGACATCCTGAACTTGTTTGTCTGATAAATGTATCTCGTCACATGACATGTTTAAAAAGTCATAAATCGATTTAGGAAATATTGAATGATTTGGAGCATTTCCAAAACTGTCAAAAAAACACCCAACTCTCTCCAATATATAAACTGCCAGCCAATGCTCTCCAGGCTGGTCAGAGGGGTGTGTGTTAATTATCATAGCACTAGGTCTTATTTGTAGAGGTTGCTGGGGCAGTTTATCACAAGCCAAAACACCTGGCTGTCAGTTCCACAGTATTCATGATGCTTAATAGTAATAAACTAAAACCTGTCTGCGATGGGACACTTAAATCATACTATCATATACCGCATAAATTATTAGATTGATGGTATTAGGCAGCGGGTTCCTGAAACGTGTCTCCAGGCGTATGTTACCACTCTTGATCAATGATAGATGCTGACAATTATCCTCGTCAGGTGTCAGATTAAATGCATAAAGAGTGTACCCTCTCAGGAAATCGTTTCGATCAATGGCCATAGCACTGTTCTTTAAATGTCTCCCTGTTGATAACACCAGTTGATAGAATTCACGAGTTACGCAACCATTAGGGAAGTCCGGTTGTAATGGTTTGGTGGGGAACTGGACACCGTCAACATATATTGCCAGATATTCTAGATTATAATTCTTAAAATTGAATGGGTTCTTGCCATAGTCACCCGTAAAAGAGTCATTATCAACCATCGCTACCACCACAGACTATGTTATTGTTTGACTAAAACCCCTTGCTTGACTAAATAAAAATGATTGTAATGATACATGAACTCTGATAATTTATTTGACCAACATTTTATTGACTTGCACAATCTTACACAATTGTCATGAACATGTTGAACACAACTAAACACATTATGAACACACACACACACGGTTGCAACTTTTTCACAAAACGTGTTACCATTGTGTCATTTTTAAACAGATTAGAAGAATATTTAGATATCAACATATCATAGGTGATGCCTCTACACATGTGATTTAAGAAGTAGATACAGTGTTCACCACATGTGACCGATGTGACATCCTGAACTTGTTTGTCTGATAAATGTATCTCGTCACATGACATGTTTAAAAAGTCATAAATCGATTTAGGAAATATTGAATGATTTGGAGCATTTCCAAAACTGTCAAAAAAACACCCAACTCTCTCCAATATATAAACTGCCAGCCAATGCTCTCCAGGCTGGTCAGAGGGGTGTGTGTTAATTATCATAGCACTAGGTCTTATTTGTAGAGGTTGCTGGGGCAGTTTATCACAAGCCAAAACACCTGGCTGTCAGTTCCACAGTATTCATGATGCTTAATAGTAATAAACTAAAACCTGTCTGCGATGGGACACTTAAATCATACTATCATATACCGCATAAATTATTAGATTGATGGTATTAGGCAGCGGGTTCCTGAAACGTGTCTCCAGGCGTATGTTACCACTCTTGATCAATGATAGATGCTGACAATTATCCTCGTCAGGTGTCAGATTAAATGCATAAAGAGTGTACCCTCTCAGGAAATCGTTTCGATCAATGGCCATAGCACTGTTCTTTAAATGTCTCCCTGTTGATAACACCAGTTGATAGAATTCACGAGTTACGCAACCATTAGGGAAGTCCGGTTGTAATGGTTTGGTGGGGAACTGGACACCGTCAACATATATTGCCAGATATTCTAGATTATAATTCTTAAAATTGAATGGGTTCTTGCCATAGTCACCCGTAAAAGAGTCATTATCAACCATCGCTACCACCACAGACTATGTTATTGTTTGACTAAAACCCCTTGCTTGACTAAATAAAAATGATTGTAATGATACATGAACTCTGATAATTTATTTGACCAACATTTTATTGACTTGCACAATCTTACACAATTGTCTGAACATGTTGAACACAACTAAACACATTATGAACACACACACACGGTTGCAACTTTTTCACAAAACGTGTTACCATTGTGTCATTTTTAAACAGATTAGAAGAATATTTAGATATCAACATATCATAGGTGATGCCTCTACACATGTGATTTAAGAAGTAGATACAGTGTTCACCACATGTGACCGATGTGACATCCTGAACTTGTTTGTCTGATAAATGTATCTCGTCACATGACATGTTTAAAAAGTCATAAATCGATTTAGGAAATATTGAATGATTTGGAGCATTTCCAAAACTGTCAAAAAAACACCCAACTCTCTCCAATATATAAACTGCCAGCCAATGCTCTCCAGGCTGGTCAGAGGGGTGTGTGTTAATTATCATAGCACTAGGTCTTATTTGTAGAGGTTGCTGGGGCAGTTTATCACAAGCCAAAACACCTGGCTGTCAGTTCCACAGTATTCATGATGCTTAATAGTAATAAACTAAAACCTGTCTGCGATGGGACACTTAAATCATACTATCATATACCGCATAAATTATTAGATTGATGGTATTAGGCAGCGGGTTCCTGAAACGTGTCTCCAGGCGTATGTTACCACTCTTGATCAATGATAGATGCTGACAATTATCCTCGTCAGGTGTCAGATTAAATGCATAAAGAGTGTACCCTCTCAGGAAATCGTTTCGATCAATGGCCATAGCACTGTTCTTTAAATGTCTCCCTGTTGATAACACCAGTTGATAGAATTCACGAGTTACGCAACCATTAGGGAAGTCCGGTTGTAATGGTTTGGTGGGGAACTGGACACCGTCAACATATATTGCCAGATATTCTAGATTATAATTCTTAAAATTGAATGGGTTCTTGCCATAGTCACCCGTAAAAGAGTCATTATCAACCATCGCTACCACCACAGACTATGTTATTGTTTGACTAAAACCCCTTGCTTGACTAAATAAAAATGATTGTAATGATACATGAACTCTGATAATTTATTTGACCAACATTTTATTGACTTGCACAATCTTACACAATTGTCTGAACATGTTGAACACAACTAAACACATTATGAACACACACACACGGTTGCAACTTTTTCACAAAACGTGTTACCATTGTGTCATTTTTAAACAGATTAGAAGAATATTTAGATATCAACATATCATAGGTGATGCCTCTACACATGTGATTTAAGAAGTAGATACAGTGTTCACCACATGTGACCGATGTGACATCCTGAACTTGTTTGTCTGATAAATGTATCTCGTCACATGACATGTTTAAAAAGTCATAAATCGATTTAGGAAATATTGAACGATTTGGAGCATTTCCAAAACTGTCAAAAAAACACCCAACTCTCTCCAATATACAAACTGCCAGCCAATGCTCTCCAGGCTGGTCAGAGGGGTGTGTGTTAATTATCATAGCACTAGGTCTTATTTGTAGAGGTTGCTGGGGCAGTTTATCACAAGCCAAAACACCTGGCTGTCAGTTCCACAGTATTCATGATGCTTAATAGTAATAAACTAAAACCTGTCTGCGATGGGACACTTAAATCATACTACCATATACCGCATAAATTATTAGATTGATGGTATTAGGCAGCGGGTTCCTGAAACGTGTCTCCAGGCGTATGTTACCACTCTTGATCAATGATAGATGCTGACAATTATCCTCGTCAGGTGTCAGAATAAATGCATAAAGAGTGTACCCTCTCAGGAAATCGTTTCGATCAATGGCCATAGCACTGTTCTTTAAATGTCTCCCTGTTGATAACACCAGTTGATAGAATTCACGAGTTACGCAACCATTAGGGAAGTCCGGTTGTAATGGTTTGGTGGGGAACTGGACACCGTCAACATATATTGCCAGATATTCTAGATTATAATTCTTAAAATTGAATGGGTTCTTGCCATAGTCACCCGTAAAAGAGTCATTATCAACCATCGCTACCACCACAGACTATGTTATTGTTTGACTAAAACCCCTTGCTTGACTAAATAAAAATGATTGTAATGATACATGAACTCTGATAATTTATTTGACCAACATTTTATTGACTTGCACAATCTTACACAATTGTCTGAACATGTTGAACACAACTAAACACATTATGAACACACACACACACGGTTGCAACATTTTCACAAAACGTGTTACCATTGTGTCATTTTTAAACAGATTAGAAGAATATTTAGATATCAACATATCATAGGTGATGCCTCTACACATGTGATTTAAGAAGTAGATACAGTGTTCACCACATGTGACCGATGTGACATCCTGAACTTGTTTGTCTGATAAATGTATCTCGTCACATGACATGTTTAAAAAGTCATAAATCGATTTAGGAAATATTGAACGATTTGGAGCATTTCCAAAACTGTCAAAAAAACACCCAACTCTCTCCAATATATAAACTGCCAGCCAATGCTCTCCAGGCTGGTCAGAGGGGTGTGTGTTAATTATCATAGCA